>NW_022747029.1:589746-593493 GCF_011630105.1 Anneissia japonica | reverse complement strand
ATATAGTAATGTATTGCGAGCATAATGACATAAAAGGGAAATGGAAGTAAATTACATCAAGAATGAAGCAAAATAAAGAAAGAGAGAGCTTCCCTCCGGTTGGGGGGGGGGGGAAACACAAATCGTGGGGGAGGAAAGTAAATTATATGTATTGTTTTTTCTACAAGTGTGTGTTTCAACATAGGGTTTCAGTGAGAGTGTTTATTGTTCCTCAAATCACGTGATGTACAGGGATGGCGCCAGTGGGGAGCTGCGTTCCCCGTCGGAAAGAGCTGCTCCCGGGGTAGAGGAACTACGACTAGTGGGGGAGAAAAATATTTATATGTATTTTTTACATTAGTAGACTCTAAAATTGATTGATTGTGCCTTCGTAACCGGCCGGCCCATTGTCATATTTTTCAGGGGCTTTGCCCCTGGACGACTTTCGAAGAGCGACGCCAGGAAACACCCACGGCATTGCCACCCCTCAGACACACCCAGGCTCCACCACCCCTGCTCACATGCGTTTTTTATTGCTGATCAGAGTCTAGCGCAAGAGCGACGTCAGTTTACTTTAATTTAAGGAGGTTTCACCGTTTTCACTGCAGTGAAACAGAAGAAATCATACACCTAATTGGATAATAACCGTCAAAATTTGTGTTAGAATAATATCGCTCAGGCAATTTTTTTCAAGAACAAGTGGACACTACAATGCGTAAATTGCGAATTATCACTGCCGATTTTCAAAGCCATGTTTTTTAATAGTTAATAAATAATTAATACACCATAACTCTAATCATTAATTATCTTTTTATTTTCCCTTCATATACCAAGTGGCTTTATTTTAATTACCTCCCAATGCTTCTTTAAACCTTATAATATTCAGTTAATGAATTTTTTCTTTAGCAATTTTCGAAAGAAGATGACATGAAGGACCAAAGAAAATTGCTATCGATTCCATCTTGCTGAAACTCCCAATTAAACATGCCGGTTACATGAGCAATCATACTAAAGAAACTAATTAACAGGATAAAGACAACTAGACGTAATGTCCTCACTGTGCTGTTAACTGCTTGATAATCAGCTATGGAAGGCCTTTGCCTGAGTTCAGTAATATCGCCCCGGTATTTATCATTAGCTCTATCAATGCATCGGCTTAATCGTTTCAATGATGTCACCCTAGCAGACAGTTCTTGGTTTTCACGACGCAATTCTGTATTTTCTTTTTGTAAATTATGCAAGTTTTTATTCTGGATCATCAGGTCGGCTACTCGATCGCAAAGAATGTCATTTTCGCAGACCAAATCTGCGTTTTTCGCTTGAAGACTCAAAAGCAGTTTTTTGTTCTTCTCTCTATCTGCTTCAATTTCTTTAAGTTGATTTAGCAACAGTTTCCTTTCCGTTTCTAATCCACTTTGTTTTTGTTTAATTGCAAATGCCTCTTTTTCTGTTGTGGATGGTTCGCCCGCTGATTTTCGGCGTTCCCTTTTCTTCTCCGGTTTGTTACATAATTCATCCTTTTTGTCTTCGAAAGTCATTTCTTCAAGTTTTTTTGCAAAGCTACCACTGAAATGATAATATATATAGGCCTAGTAATTTAATAATTATCAATGATAATGGGAGTTTCCGTACAATCGCTACACCCGATCACTGTGAGCTTTCGGAGATGTTGATTACCATGGTTGGTCGAATTGTGGAGCTTTCCCGATTGCGTGGGGGATCCGGGACTGCTCTACGCACGCAGTACAACAGTTTCACACAGCGATATTAAGGAAACCAGGCTTGATGCTGATTGGTCGGTCGAAATCAAGGAACTTTCCCGATTGCGTCGGGAACTGTTACGCAGATAACGATATTTGCATTGAAAACACTGTAGCGACAGTGTAGCAATTTTAAGGAAACTAGGCTTCGTTACTTTGAGCACTGGGCCGGGGACAAGAGAATGGAACTACCGCCCCATTCCAGCTCAGAACATAGGTTCTTTATTCTTAGATTGTTTGGTTGTTAATTAATAAATATTTCAGGCTCATTTTAGCGCAACCTCTCAGTTCGGCTCCCCGGGCACGTACCCTCTTCTGCACGCCTGTTTAGTTACGCCTCTGTTGAGATAATAATGGCAAATTTAGTTTAATTTAATTAAATTAATTATAATTTTCTCATTTTTCTTCTGGTGTAGGGGAAACTTATAAACTAAAGGCTTGCAAGGTCTGCTACTGTACAATAATTTATTATTTATTATCTTTCAGAAAAAAAAAACAACTGAAAACTGATACTGAAATAATAATTATAATGTCAATGATGTCGATGATGACTCTGAGTATTAAATTATAATGAGGATGATTAGATGATGATGATTAGAAGATGATGATGATTGTGAGGATTAAATTATAATTAGATGATGGGTGAGGATTAAATTGTGATGGCAATTACGGTAGGCTAATTGATGATGAATATTAGGTCTATGTAAAATAATAATATGATGATTAATATAATGATGGTGATTATAATGATGGTGATGATGAAGATGATGATGATGATGATGATGATGAATATAGAGTGAGTGAGTTAGATTAGTGTTTAAGATGTTTGCTCTTAATCCCATTTCCTGGGGCAGTTCCTGAGATAGCAGGACTTTTTTCACGACTATAAAAAAGCAACTCCACTCTCTAAGCCTCGTAAATAGACGTTTCAATAAAAGCATCATTCAATTGACGAGTTAAATCGCTGTTGGATGCTAGTGAAATAATAAACAATGTAATGGGGAAATATGATGATGAAGATGATGTCGATGATGGTGAATAATAATAATGATGATGATGTATATAGTATATTAATGATGAATGAACCTGCCAGAGCAGAAAACATGATGATGGAATATGAATAGATATGGTGATGATAAATAGGCCTAATGTAATAGTATTAGTAATTACTTGTTTTATTGGTGGTTTGTCGAAAACTAGAACACTTACTCTAGGCCTAGCCTAGCCTAAATATGTCTAGCCTGGGACCCAGTGCCTAGACCTAAACTTAATTCTGGTTAGTTTTAACCATTAAATATAAACATTTTAATGGTTAATAGTAATACATGAACATCGGAGGTCTAGGACTAGGCCTACCTGACGTCTTTCCGTGGACTGAACTTCTCGTTGGATAGTTCCATAAGAATTATTGCTGGAGCAATCATGATTGAACTTGATTTCGGATTACTTAACAAGGATCCTAGGCTAGGCCTATTAATGTAGGCCTACATAATAATTTATAGGCGTATCTCCAGATAAATTTTCTACAGTATTGTGTTATTTATTGTTTTTCTTTTTCTAACTATGGAAAATTTAGAATACAAAAGGAAGAATTTAGCGCGCAGCGCGCAATATAACACGCTCGTAGTGAAGCGTTGCGGTGCGCACCACCAGATGCCTAAGCAAAATGAATGATGTTTTTTTTAATATTAATTAAAATCACTGTTATTCAAAAACACAAAGAAAACACATTACAAAAAATTGATAAAAGGAAAACATAAAGAAAACTCCCTAGGATCACGTTCTGCCGAGGTGCCCTGCTAATCTCCATTTCTTGTTTTTAATTACTTGTATGACAGTATGAACTTTTGTTTGCTCTCTGACTGATCCATAAAGTGCCTCTGCCACCTATTCTGACAATTTCTATAAACTACAATGTGTTTATATTTATAACTATATTATAAACGTTTGTGTTGGTCATATACTACGAATAAAATTGATTTTGCACAAAAAAAATGAGTGGAGGGCG
>NW_022747029.1:555481-589719 GCF_011630105.1 Anneissia japonica | reverse complement strand
CCTGTCGGGGAAGACATGTAATTTTGTCGGGGAACAAAAAAATAATTAAAAAAATATTTACATGTAATATTCGTTTAGCCACCATATTGTTTGTGTTAACTGTTCATCACAACAAAAACAACAACAATAACAATAATAATAATAATAATAATAATAATTATTATTCAATGAGAGACTAATTAAAAATAATTTGCGTTCTGTTATGACAAATGCTCATTTATATAGCTTCATGATGGTTGGAATACATCGTGAGGTGAAGCAACCTCGACCATGACAGATTTCATGCAAAATTTCCAAAATATAGAACTTCACTTTCAAGAATGAGGATTTGAAAATAAATTAAATGGTTACATTGCATACTCTTTGTTTCTTGCTTTATTCAGAATGTTTTGGTTTTGGAAGAAGCTGATTTCAACATTAGAAAGCATTGCCTACATGAAGTCATATTATAGTAACTCGATGACTATCAAATAAAGTAATAAAAATTCGCCATAATTCATCAAATATCCGTGGCTTCCAGGGGGGTGAAGCCCCCTGGACCCCCACCGGGGCCCTACGCGGCCCCCTGGCCCCCAGCCAAGTGAGACTCGATTCGCTCCACTAGCGCCCCCCCCCCCCCGTCGGGGCGTTTATCCCCTCCGTCGGGCAGCCGTCGGGCGTCGGGCAGGTCCTGGTGCCACCACTGTTTGAAATGTCATTTTACGAAGGACCTTAGAAACAGAGGTCACTCAATAACGTCATTGGTGACCGACTTCAAAGAACTTAAATAGCAGAAGAATGTGCTGCTCTGCGTATTTGCATTAAAATCGATGGAACATTCGCCCTCCTGCGGTTGCAGTAAAATTTTAATAAGTTATTTTGTTGTGCATGTACAAGTTGACATGCTAGTCCCAAAACCAGAGAAAATGTATCAAGTGTCACGTGATTTTAAGTCAATAGATAAGGAAGGGTTTTTGAAGGAGTTGCAGGAACTTACTGAGACCTACGTGCACCATGGGGATGTTGAATCAGCATTCCAGTAGTACAATAACTCACTGCGCGATCTTCTGGACATCTGTGAAGAAAAGGCAAGTACGTCGAAGGATGCCCTGGTACAAAGCTGAGGTTCACCTTGCTCGTCGTGAGAAACGTCAGGCTGAGCGTAAATGGAGAAGAACTTACTTAGATACTGACTATCAACATTTCTTGGTGAAGCAACGGGAAGTTACAAGTTTAATATGTCGTACAAAGATTGCATACTTCAAGAACCTGTCTGATACTCATGAGATAAAGGATATTTATAGGGTGTTAGATACTTAACAAAGAAAACAACCATCTCTTCCTGTATATAATTCATTGATAACATGTGTAACAATTTCTCCACTTATTTTTTGGATAAAATACATAAAATTCGGAGAGATTTATGTAATGACCATTTCAATGCAGTTTATGATCCATGTGAGAGAGATTTACAATGTTCTAAATCACTGTCCAGTTTTGACTTAATAAGTGAAGATGAATTGTTAAAAATTATACTTGCTTCAGCTAGTAAGTCATGTTGTTTAGACCCTGTTCCTACCTGGTTTCTCAAACAAAATATTAATACAATATGCTTCCTCTTGTTACAGACATTGTTAATGCTTCATTGGCTACAGGTTTGTTTCCATCTGCAGCAAGAACTGCAGTTATTAGACCGTTGTTGAAGAAATACAATCGTGATAAAAATTGTCTTAGTAATTACAGGCCTGTTTGAATCTTAGTTTTCTAGGAAAACTGATTGAAAAAGTTGTTTGTAGTCAACTCACAAATCATATGACCGAAAATAAGTTATAGGATGTTCATCAATCCGCCTATCGACCATATCATAGCACTGAAAGTGCTTTAATTAAGGTGAAGAATGATATCATGCTTTTATTAGACAAGGGTCATATTGTTCTATTGTTATCATTAGATTTATCATCAGCATTTGATACGATTGATAGGGAAATCTTGATGAAACGATTGTCCACGAGGTTAAGAGTTCGAGATGTAGCATTAAAGTGGTTTCGTTCATACCTTGAAACTTGGAAAACTTGTGTAGAAATAAATGGCACACAATCAGAGATAGTTAGTAATACAGTAGGTTACCACAGGGATCGGTATTTGGGCCTATAGGTTACACTATTTACACTTTGCCAGTTGCAGATATTGCCAGATTCTCTGGTGTCTCGTATCATGCATTTGCTGATGATACACAGCTTTATTTATCATTTCATCATAGGAAAGCAGATGAACTGAATGTGGTACTGCAAACACTGTCTTCGTGCATTGGAGACATAAAAGCTTAGATGTTAAAAAATAAACTTAAACTTAATGAAGATAAAACGGAATTTTTAGCCATTGGTTCACCAAATAATCTACAGAAGTTGGGCAGTATCGTTCTTAATATTGGGTCAACTGAAATATCACCGTCCACATCTATAAAAAATCTTGGTGTTTATCTTGATTGTAATATGTCAATGTCAAATCACATTGGAAATATTTGTAAATCTGTACGATTTCAATTGAAAAATGTATCACGGATTAGAAAGTACCGTTACTAAAGACGCATGTAACCATGCAGTGAGAAGTCATGTACTCTCTAGACTAGATTATTGTAATGGTCTCCTTACAGGGGTTACCCAGGCACACATTAGGAAACTACAAAGTCTTCAGAAACTACAACGTCTTCAGAATTGGTCTGCACGTCTCATATATCGTGAAGACAGACGTAGTGATGCCAGACAACTGATTAATTCGCTTCACTGGCTACCCATCAAAGAACGCATTTTATTTAAAATTCTTTTATTTGTATTTAAATTTTTCAATGATCAAGCACCAATATACTTCAGTAGTTGTTTAAAAGTTCATCATACATTACGACCAAATCTTCGCTCTGAATCAGACCCTTTTCGCCTTTCATGCCCCTTAGTTTATAGCAGATCAGGTGATCGTTCCTTTAGTGTAACAGCGGCCATAGAATGGAATAAACTCCCTAGCTATTAAAACAACAAATAATGTTGAATCTTTTAAAAAACTACTGAAAACATATCTTTTTTCAAAAATTAACTTGAGCTTATTGCTTCAAATCATTATTCAACTCTGTAAACGCTATGATATAGTTTTCTATGAATAGCGTATCTAAATACTAATACTAATAAGTGGAGAAACTAAAGGAAACAAGCGAACAAGAGCAGCGCCGTTATTATTTTTATATAGCGCCGCCGCGCGGTTGCAGTAAAAATGCTCTCCGTGTACCCACAATGCCTTTTGAACGGATGTTCCACTATATTGGGAATCTGTCATTTCACTTCGTAATTCGTGGTAGAGATTCTTGTGAGATATAAGCCTAGCGCATACGCAAATCAGAGAGCAATCGCTTGCGAACTGTCTTGGACACGTTTAGTACATTTCTCAAAAACTTTTGAGGAAATTCGTAAGTATATAATTTTCTTTTAACAAATTTTATGTTGATACCCATGGTTTATCGTCTATAAAAACAACCATGTCGCATGAAAGGGCTGGAGCATCCGCTAGTTTTATCCACGAAGAGTTGGATTTAGGACTAAACTTAGCCGACATCGGCATGGCATTGGCGCCACAGGATCAGGGTATATCTGTGAACCCACGTGGTGGTAACAAGCGGAAAGGCGATGCCCTTAACACTGAAGATGGAAAGGCAAAGGCAGACTCTCCTAAGAAGAAACATAAGAAGACCGATATGGTCGAAAAAAGATTATTAGATATGGAAGCCCAGATTCAACTGTTGACTCAACAGTTGAACGAGGCAGACCATGTTGATTCCGATGAGCACGACACGTGTGAGTATAGGGTGATATTAATATTATCGATCATACACACGACTCGTGTGCAGATGATTAAACAGATGATCAGGATCTTGGAGATATCCTTATAAATAATGACAAAAATTCAGAATCTGATAGGTCAGAATCTTCAACTTTCCCCAATCCTAATACTACCAGGGAAAAAAGGGGATTGCTGGCGAGATTCAAGACTAAGAAACAGTCATCGATCATCTTGCCCAGCATGATTGCCGACTCGGTAAATCTAATGTTGAAGGAGAAACTCGATGAAAAGATCGTCGACGATACGTGCACAAAGTACTTAGCACCTGTCAACACACCAAATCTTGTGGTTCCACAAGTCAATAACTCCATATGGAGCGGAATTTCACACCCTGCAAAATCTGCTGACTTGCGGTTTCAAAGAGTGCAGAAAAATATAATAGCTGCTATCTTGGCATTTGCCGCAACCCTCCCGGAAAACCCTACTGAACATGAGGAGGACATTTTGGCGTTACTTGGTAATGCAAATTTTGAGATTAACATGATTCGTAGAACCGAATTAAAGCCGCAAATTGCTGATAAATACAAACCAATCTGTAGGCAATCAAATCCTGTAACAAAGGAACTTTTCGGAGATGATCTGAATAAACAATGCAAAGACCTGCGAGAAGGGTCCAATGCCCTCTCTCACACATTGCTCCGACAAAATACGGCTGGAAACTCGGATCGGAGATTTTCAACTAAAGGAAAGTTCACCAGGGTTTTCAAAAGACAAAATTACCCAACGGGTAACAAAGGTCACTACACTCAGTCACCGAAGCCTTTTTTAGGCAACAGAAGAAAATGGCCCCAACAGAAACAGGAAAACCAAAAGAAACCACAAGCTTAGAAAAAGTAAGTGTGATGGAACCGACATTTATAGGTGGGCTAATAAAACAACATCTCTTAAACTGGCAGATGTGTACATCCGATATAAATATTTTAGGTATAGTCAATGGTTACTCAATAGAATTTAATGACGGTACGTTAGTCTCCCAACAAAAAATACCATATCCTTACAGACTATCACAACAAGAGCAAGACGCTGTCAGCTCAGAAATTCAAAAGTTACAATCCAAAAAGGTTATCAGATTAACATCTCATGAGAAAGGAGAGTTCATCTCCAATATTTTCACGCGACCCAAACGAGATGGGGGTCTGAGGATGATTTTAGACCTCTCAGAGTTAAATAAAAATATCAAGTATTTCCATTTTAAGATGGATTCTATTGAAAAAGCAATTTCATTAGTAACAAAAAATTGCTATTTTACCTCAATTGATTTAAAGGATGCGTACTATTCGGTACCGATAAACGAAAACCACGTAAAATATCTAAAATTCAGATGGAAAGGTCAACTATGGCAGTTTGTTGTGCTACCTAATGGTTTGTCCCCAGGACCTAGAATATTTACAAAGTTGATGAAGATCCCTTTGTCAATATTACGAACTCAGGGTGTAAACATCATGGCATATATTGATGACAACTTAATAATTTCAGACTCACAGGGGAAAGCACAAGCGAATACCAAAAAATCTATAGATTTGTTGAGGAAATTGGGATTGACCGTTCACGGGGAAAAATCAGTACTTAGGCCCACGCACGAAATAGAATTTTTGGGGTTTGTACTTAACTCTGTGGACATGAGAGTAAAACTAAATAGCCGAAAAATTCAGGAAATTATAAAATTTTCACAACTATTAATGAATTTGAAATCATCGTCTATCCGACAGATAGCTTGCTACATTGGGAAACTTGTGGCCACAATATCAGCATCGGATTTTGGAAAACTGTATTACAAAAGACTCGAGAGGGAAAAAATTAAGGCCCTCCGACAAAATCGTGGAAATTTTGATGCCAAAATGGTTATAACACCTGTAATGCGAGAGGACATACAATGGTGGGCAGAAAATGTCCAATCTATGAATAGACAAATCGTAAAACCTAATCCTACAATAACTATTGAATCAGATGCTTGTGGTTTAGGTTGGGGTGGAACTGATGGTAAAGTTCATGTTGGAGGTCGATGGCTGGATACTGATTTAATGGCTACTAAAAAATTTAATATGAACTACCTAGAACTCTACGCCGCTTTTCTAAATTTGAAAGCATTCTGTAAAAATATATCTGATTCCCACATTCTTTTAAAATTAGACAACGTTACTGCCATTACGTACATCAACAATATGGGAGGTACAAAATCTGAAAACTGTAATGAATTAGCTAAGGATATTTGGCTATGGGCTAGGGAAAGGCGATTATGGCTTTCTGCTGTACACTTACCAGGTACTAAAAATATTATAGCCGATCAAAAATCCAGAAAGTTCCGGGATGAATTGGAATGGCAGTTAAACAAAACATTGGTAAACAAGATATTTCTAAAATTTGGAAAACCACATATAGACTTATTTGCTACCCGTACGAATACCCAATTGCCAAAATATGTGGCGTGGAAACCCGACCCGGGTGCGATTTTTTTTTCCGTACGAAACATTTACATGAAACTCCACTCGGGCCGTCTCGGCTGAATCGACCCGAAAATCTCATTGCAGAATTCAGGAGGTCAAAAGGTCATCAACAGATAAACGTCTACAGAACAACTTCTGAGAAAACGTCGCTGTCTAATTTTTAAAAATACATTGATGTTACCATGTTAATACCAATGGGTCGTTTAAAATGACATATAATATTTGATTAAGCTGCACACCAGGTACTAAAAATATTATAGCCGATCAAAAATCCAGAAAGTTCCGGGATGAATTGGAATGGCAGTTAAACAAAACATTGGTAAACAAGATATTTCTAAAATTTGGAAAAACCACATATAGACTTATTTGCTACCCGTACGAATACCCAATTGCCAAAATATGTGGCGTGGAAACCCGACCCGGGTGCACTTGCATGCGATGCATTTTCATTAAATTGGGGGAACATTTATTTTTATGCGTTTCCCCCATTTTCTATCATTGGTAAATGTTTAAAGAAAATCGTGGAGGATAAGGCACAAGGGATAATGATTGTCCCAAACTGGCCGACCCAGCACTGGTATGGTAGATTGTTTCAGTTGTTGGATGAAGAACCTCTAAGAATACCAAATTCGATTAATACGTTATCGTTACCAATGAGTGATAAAATTCATCCTCTGTATAACAAACTAAATCTCATGGCTTGCAGGTTGTCAGGGACCAACTTATACGAAGAGGCTATCAAGATGGAGAAATAAATCTCATATTATCGTCGTGGCGTCCTTCTACACGAAAACAATACAACACACAACTTTCTAAATGGTTTACATTCTGTGAAGAACAAGATATAGATCCACTGGTACCAGAAGAATCAAATGTTATTTTATTTCTATCCGAATTATATCATTGTGGTTTAAGCTATAGTGCTATAAGTTCTGCTAGGAGTGCAGTATCCACTTTACTTGAGTTATTAGGGCAGCCGATAAATAATAGTGTTAAGGTTAAACGGGTCATGAAAGGAATTTTTAATCTTCGACCAACCTGTTCTCGTTATGATAACATATGGGACTGTAGTATTTTATTTCATTATCTCCGACCACAGCAAAACGAAAGGATTAATTTGAAACAGTTGACCCTAAAAGTAGTCACTTTGTTTGCATTTTTATCTGCTAGTAGGATTCAAACGATCAAATGTCTGTCAATTGATAATATGGAACTGACTGAGGATAAGGTAATTTTTCGTATAGGAGAGTTACTAAAGCATAGTAGACCTAATTTTTCGGGCCATATAGTTGAATTAAATACCTTTGTACAAGAGCCAGTAATTTGTCCTGTTAAAACACTTTTAGAATATTTAAAAAGAACATCCAAAATTAGGAACACATCAAATCAACTTTTCATTTGTTACAAAAAACCTCACAGAGAGGCATCCAAGGACACTTTGGCCAGATGGATAAAAGAAACTTTGAGGGCCGCCGGTATTAACACCAACGTGTTTAAAGCTCATTCTGTTAGATCAGCTGCTGCATCAGCGGCAATTAGAAGTGATGTTCCAGTGGAGTTTATTATGAAACAAGCTGGATGGTCTAATGAGCGAACTTTACAAAAATTTTATAACAAACCACTTGTCCAAATGCCATCGTTTCAACAATATATTTTACCAGAAGATTCAAGTGTAACGTAATTTAAGAAAATTTAGCCTAGTTGGTGATTTTGAATAAAATTTGGTTAACGATAGACCTGCCTATCGATATTTTTCTTTTATTGGTTAGAAGAAATGATCTCAGACTTTCAATATCTCACAAGAATCTCTACCACGAATTACGAAGTGAAATGTAAAGATTAAACGAGAACTTACCTGTTCGAAGTTTGATCGTCATTTCACGGAGTAATTTTAGTGGTAGAGATTATGTGCCCACCCTGCCCGTCCCTTTCTGTTCGGAACTGGGTTATTTTGTAATTCGTGGTGTGTTTACGGTTTCTTCTGAGCTCATTTCTATCGTTCAAGACTGATTTGCGCATGCGCTAGGCTTATATCTCACATAATCTCTACCACTAAAATTACTCCGTGAAATGACGATCAAACTTCGAACAGGTAAGTTCTCGTTTAATCTTTACAATCTTCTGCTATTTATTTTGCCGACTTCCCCAAAATTCATCGAAGCGCGAAATCAAAACAAACCAGCCTTGTGGAGGAATAATGTATGTTTTAAAGCCCATTCCCGGCAAAATTTCAGTTTTTAAGAAAAATCTAATTTTTGTATAATGTTATAAAGATTTATAAATATAATACGGAATTGCTAGTTTAACTGAATTTAGACATTCCTAAGAATGAAAAAAATGTAAAATAAGACTGAAATTTGATTTTTTGTGTTTGTGTTCCACACAAAAAATAAATGCGGATGAATTTTTCATTTTGATTTTGCGATAGGTCGTGAGAAGAAATATCGTAGGCGCCGAAAACATTAGCCTATCCAGCGCTGCTAGGCTAGGCCTAGCCTTACCTCGATTTAGGTTCTGTTATCACACATAAAAACGGCCGACATGATATTTTCCGTTGCTATAGTATTGACACTTGTGAAATATAATATTTCATAGGAATTATTTCAAATTTGTTAAAAAACTGATGCTGACTGAGATTTTGACACTTAAACAAACATATCTCAGCCTTAATCGAACGACCGCATTGTGATTGAACGACCGCATTGTGCGAGATACGAAGTACAAAAACTAATCTCATTAGAGAAGGCGCACTTTCAAGTATACATAAAAGGGAGAGTATTCCAGTGGATGCGATCTACAACCTCTGAATTTGCCTAGTAATGATGAATTCGTCCAGAAAATGGTAATATTTTATGAGAAATAGTCTGTATTTCACATTTTTTATTCTTTTGCGTAAACTAAAATTCATGCCAATATTTTTCCATGATTTGTAATAATTGGAGTAATGCAAATGAATATTTTCTAAAAAAAGTCAGGGCTCATCAAGTTGTTGATTATCATAATCAAAAAGTTTGTTCAGTTTAAAAGTAGCAGAAATTAATTTTGAAGAAGTAATCTGAATGCAATACAAATGAATTAAAATAAATATTACAAAAATATTTGCGGATATTGCTTTAGATATTCACATAAGGTTGTTTGTTGTTTTTTGTTTTGTTTTGTTTGTTTGTTTTTTATAAAATCTTAACAAATTTCTTTTCTCTTTCCCTATCTCTTTCTTCAGAAAAATGAGGAAAACGCGTCCGGAAATACAAAAGGCGTACAAAGAGAGGAAGAAATTAAATGACCCTTCATCTCTGGAAAATTAATGTAAACGACAAGCTGATTATCGTGTACCTATTTATTGATGATTTGACAGATACGTTACCATACATGTTCCTAACTTTGGATCATAATATGTATATTCCAGTAGAATTATTTCTGATTCTTATCTTTTCATCGGGGTGATAATGTCCGAGTGCGTGTTTGTATGGAAAATAAATCCAAAACGACAACCTTCTGGGTTATATATAGCAACTGCTGTTAATTCGACTCTTCCAATCCAGAGACAAAAACTGTTGACAGTGGTCATTATGAATAGAAAATGTGGGTTTTTTTCTTGTTTAACCATTAATGTCATTACAAAAACGTCCTTACAGTGACTGCACATCACTAAATGCAGTTCTTAACTGCAAACTTGCATTCATATCCAATGATTATATCTGAAACCAACCATTTTAAAGAGATAAACTTGTGGTAACGTATCTGTTAGTTTATTAAAGACAGCTAAGAAGTGTCAATTTTTAAATGCTTTTCCTCAAAAATTGGGTATTGTTAAGAATCGCCCATGCATTGTTTCGTGTTGTGCAACTATTAAAGTTTATAATTTTGAAAGTTTGTCATGAGTCATTAGTGGTTGATATTTTAACATTTTTGAGACCAAACATGAACACTTTACCGGAGAATGTGCCAGAAAATGTAAGAAGATGAAAGTTGGAAATATACTGTCTGTCCATGGAGCTCTCATCTGTCCAAGATAAATATCCCCATTTTGATATTGACTACAGGAATGTAATTCCACTCCATACCTCAAATCATGCCAACATCTGCAGTCCCAGGATTGATTTGGCGTTTATTCAAATTAAAAGGGGGGCGCTTATTCAAACGGGGCGCTTAAGAAAATTTTCACGTGCTGTTATGTAGGCGCTTATTCGAGAAGGGCGCTTATTCGCGCGAGTACGGTATTTTAAGTCTCTATATAAATTATTTAGGTTGTTGAAGAAGTACTAAGGAAAAGTTTGGAGACAACCTGTACTACTAATACTACTTTGCCTAGAAACGAGAATGTGTCAACAGAGAATGCTGCATCTCTGTTGTTATCATTTGCTAATGATTATCAACATGGTTAATAAAATTAATATTTTCTATAGTTAGACACTATAAAAAAATATTAGTTATTACACTATCTATGCTGGAAAAGTGATGAAAGAGGGAGGCTGTTTAAATTTACTTTTATTCTGCTAAAGCCAATAACCCTTGGGCTGTTTGCTGGTACATTGATATTAAAAGTAAAATACATAATTGGGATATTATACAAAAAATATCTACTAGCTATTTACTGAAAAATGAAAAAAAAAGTGTCAAAACATTTGTTTCCTAAAAGGAAAAAAAAAAAATTTTTAAATATTTTTTGTTTATAAATGTATTAAAACCAATCATTAAATTTGTATGTATGATGTCAAACCCCATCCAAATGATCAAATCCTTTTACTGTATTATAAATTTGTCTTGTTTAAACATAGAAATGCAAAAAAAAGGATCACAAAAAAGAATGAAGATCAATCAAGAAAACCGTTTGTACAGACAAAACCGATAATGATCACCAGAGGTACAATTACATTTAGTCATTTCAGTATCCATTCATTCATTCATTCATCAATCATTCATTCATTCATTACTTTTTTCATTATATAATTAGATTTAATGATATTGTTACTAGTATTTTCAGATACAAATTGACGTGCAGACGAAAAGAAAAATATTGTTTTTGAAGCTCAGCTTTAGAATCTTTTCATAAAAAAGTAAATTTTTTTTTTTTTAATCAGAATCTCAGACTGATCCTGTAGTCATTAAGGATGTTGTTGGTGTACTATCATTGCCTAATTCACCCATAGCTACATCCACACCTTATGTTAGTGAAGGAGAATCAACCCCACTTTGTCAAAGTGATGGAGATAAAACATTTAATCCAGATGACACATATCTTTCGTAAGTATGATAGTATATTATAACTGTGTTGTTAAATGACTGAAAAAATAAAAAATATGTTAATGCTACACCAATAAAATTCATAGACCTATTTGTAAAATCCCCATCAAGTTAATCTATTGGTTACAATTTATTTTATACTACTATTATTATTAAGGTTTGACAGTGATGACAGCAGTGCATCAAATAGACCTGCAGACGAAAAGAAATATATTGTTTTTGAAGCTCAGCTTCTGAGTCTTTTCACAAAATGTCAATCTTGCAATGCTGAGACAAAGGGAAAGATTGTACATAGGATTGGTACATTTATTGTGATACACAAGCAATGCAGAATTTGTGATTACACCAAAGAATGGAGCAGCCAATCTATGGTGAGAGATACACCAGCAGGGAATATGCTAATGTCAGCTTCTCTACTATACTCTGGGTCCTGCATGTCAAAATCCTTGCGAATGCTAAAATTCCTTAACTTGGTATCAATTTCTGAAAGAACATTTTACAGACATCAGGACATTTTCTTACATCCATGTATCACCACTGTATGGCACAATGAAAGATAAAAGTCTTTAAAAGCAGGTAAATGCTCTGAATCCTTGGTGTTAGGAGGTGATGGAAGAGCCAACAGTCCCGGCCATACTGCTAAGTTCGGCTCTTACTGTCTGATGGAGCTAAATAAATACAAGAACTGTTTAGATGATTTTAATATTTCAAAAAACGGCAATAATTACAATTAGTTATATATTAACTTTATATTATAGAAACCATAGTGTGTCAAAGACAGTGATACAGGCCTAATATTCAAACTTAACTTATGCAACTCTTGGAGATGTACTCTTAAAACTGATTTTAAAAGTTTGCACTTAAGTCTCTGTGTATAATGAATCCTACTCCTCCTTGACTATTTTCATTCCCTCTGGTGTAGAGTATATTCCCATTTTTCGGTTGATCTAGGTTCTCACCATTCGTCACAGCATTCGTCTCGTTCTTCACAATCACGTACCAACTATGCGCACACGTTTATTAGCTAGAAGTTCACAGTTTGATTTAAAAGATAAATTGCTTAAGTTGGAAGAAAAACTAGCGGCTATGAAAGTGGAATTGGAATTTTCGGATGAGGAATCGAAATTGCAACAATTGCATCTTGATAATGAGACTATGTTGAAGCAACTTTATCAAAAAATAGAACTGGCTAAACACAGGCTGTTTTGGAAAAGGTAAAAGAATTTGATTCTGATTCAGTTACGCCATTCATGGAATTACCCAGCCAGCCGGCTGATGTTAGGGTCCAACAGTATGTCGATCTAATACCAAAGGATTTGACTACTAATAATGAACATAGTGCAGTACATATCGCATCATTATCTCAATCTATGAGTGAATTCTTCATCATTTGTAAAGTCACAATCTACGATAGCACAGATTTCACCACCTTGTGTGCAATCTCAACATAGGATAACTCCGATTCCACCATCATTGTGTTCAATCTCAAACCATGACTGTGCCTATTTTATCACCATTTGTTCAACCTCAAGAGGTTATTTAGCCACAGCCATTTATGCATGAATCTTGAGTTATAAAACATTTGATTCATTAAGGCTACCGAGTGTACATGTTGAAAAAATTTAATGGTAACCCTTTAAAATATCTTATTCTCATCCAAATTCTCATCGTTGATTGAGGCTAAAGCAGTATCAGTTAATGAGTAATTAAACTTACTAAGCCAACATCTTTCGGGAGAGCATCTTGCTATGATCAGCAATTATACGTTACTTACAATCGTATTACCTTGCATGCAAGGAACTGAAAGCTAGATACGGAGATAATGCTGTTCTCTGCAAATTATAAAAGTGATGAAACATACTAACTAAATCGTGTATGTAGCGCCGGGTACTGAAATAAAAAAAAACAAAATTGAGGGCGACTTGCCCTCCTTTTCCAAATTTGTCCTCTTCCTTGTGGTTTTTCTTCTTCCCAGTTGGCATTGTTTTCCAAATTTAATGGAGATCACCACATCCCCAATGTTTTTTTGGTGTTGATTTCTTTTTACAGTCATTGTTTAGTGTTAAGAAAAAAAATTGAATGAGGAGACACAATAGAAGCGGAAGGAAAACAAATTTAAACAGGGAAGAGTGTAGTAGTGCCAGTGCATCGTCACATGACATAACGGGACTTACTTTTTGGTACTACTTATAACTATACATTACTATAGGGCCTATTGCACTGCTTTCCTACATCAGGTTGTTACAAGAAGCTACATTGATAAGAGCTTGTTTATAGTACTTAAGTGTATAGAGATTGAGATAGAATACCCGTTTTTCTCTATATCTGTTGCTATTTATTTGGATTGTCAATGAACACGTAGGTACCACAATGTAGCCAAAATAAACTGCTGTTTTTGTTTGACCAGGGAGTCTGCAATAATTTAATGACAACTCCCTGAAGATAAATAATGATATATCTAAAATAGAGGCTTGTTGGTTGTCGACCGTGTTTCATCTGGAATTCTCATTTTCCATTTTCATAGAATCACTTTCACTTGAGTTGCGCATGATCTAATTGTTGCATACAAAAGTTTGATTTTCCTCATTCTATTTTTTCATACCCTATTCGCAGATGCTGTTCGGTAGTTTCGAATGCTGAATAATTACATGAGACCTCATTGGTTACTGCACATACTCGACGTCATTGAGTGCATGCTCACTGTTTTGCCAGCATTCCCCAGCGCATGCTAACTGTGTTTTACATGGACATTTTTTGGTAACTGAGCATGTGCACTGTTACCAAATTCTCATTTCTTCTACTTGCATGTACAGGTTCAAACAAAGAAAACGATGTTCGTTTACTTTTCAATATGATAGCATTAAGTGTAACCACTGAACCTGATAAAACACACAAAATATTAATCAGTGGTTTAATACACTAGTCCCCAATGACCAGTAACGGAACTCTAAGCGAGTAAGTAAGTAAGTATTCATATACTGTACATCCATCCTCATCAAGAATGAAGAGTGGCCAGTTAGATCTAGAATGAGCTGGATAATGTAACAAATGAACTATATAGCTGGGAATAAAAGACAGCAGAACACAGGCGTGTCCCTTGACATTTGACTTTATTTTTTAGCTTACAATACTGTCTACAGAGACAGGCATTTATTTCATTGGTTAATTGATTGCCCTAGTTTATTGTTAATGTCATTTACATAAATACATAAATGCATTTCAATTATCTAAAATTAACATTATCAAATAACATTACTGTACCAGTATGATACCTTAAAATGTTCTTAACACTCGTAATAAACTTAATTGACAATAAACTTAATAAAATATTCTCAGTTATTCCTTAAGTAAAAACTTACAAATTATACTTAAGTGACAAACAGATATTTTGCTATATCTCAATTATTGGTCAATATGCAAAAAGTAATATTTGTATCAATGAAAAGGAATAGTTTCCTACATGAACTAAAATATAAGTTTGCTTATAACTCATATCATGTTTAAATGTCATGCATATTTAGAGTACACAAATATATTTTTATAACCTGGTAATCACATGAAAAGGAGGAAAAATGTAATAATCCATTACATATGGTTTATATTGACACATGTTGGAACAAGAGTTAACAATGAGCTACTGTAATAGCAACAGGCACATGTGTCTGTATGATAATCTTTATTTTAAGATGAAAGAAGACGTGAACTTGATTTTTAGTATTTCAACTGCCATGAAATTACATTGTTGCAATAATTCACGTGGAAATCTTTCTTACACATACCATCCCACATCATTTCAATTATAGTGAAATAAATCCAATTATGTGTACTTATGATAATTATACCTATACAGTACTTTAATAATTTTTACCTGACTGAAGTGAAGAAAACTAGGAATAAGAAACAATTAAGTAGCTAGAACAAAACTAAATTATTCCTTATTAAACTTAATACTATCTTTATTATCTTTCAGTACATTTTAATCTAAAATACAATTTTCATTGATAATGTCAGGTTAATAAAATAGCTTAAACAATGTAGATTTTGCTTAGTATTTACTTAATATTAAATCATATTTTTAAGTGAGTTGCACATTGAAGATGATAATCTAAGTTTTTTTTTAATGACTATAGTTTATTTCAACACAGTTTTCACCATCATTGATACAATTATTGTCACTCTTATTGCTGGTAATAACCTTCAAATAATACATAAATAATAATAATAATAATAAATAAATAACAAAAAAGTGATAATAATGTTAAATAATTAAAAATATATAACAATAAAAATTACCACATCATGTAGCTTTTGATTGCAAGACGACGTGACCCTGGGATGGATTCACTCATCTGTGACGGTCCTGCGTTTTCTGCACAAAGTAGATTCTACCTAAACTACATCCTAGAATTCATACGCAGAGAACTAATGTTGTCGCATGGGCAGATGATTCCATAAGACGCAATTACATTCTAGATCTTGTGTTATCATGACAATTAACAATCAATAATAGATGATGATAATAATGATATAATATGTAGTACCAAAAAACAAGCACAAATTATAACTGTTGTCGAAAACATTCACCTTTAGTTGCCAACTCTCATTAAGGCCTGTTTATACTTCATATAGAAAACAAAAGAAATAAGAAGTTATACACTAGAAAGATTCGATAACGATTTACCAGTTATGCGATAACATATTTTGACAAATCAAATCAGATGATGTCATAATCATGGAAAAACATTAAAATCATAGTAGTAGCACAATTTTATCATTTTACCATGATTATGACGTCATCTGACTCGATTTGTTAAAATAATTTGTTATCTATACACGATAAATCGTTATTGAATCGTCCTAGTGTAAAAACATTTCTTATTTCTTTTGTTTTCTATATGAACAATCGCTTTTTAGCTTTTTTATCGTTGAAGTATAAACAGGCCTTTAGGAAATAAACATATAGCAACATTGAAACAAGTATTAAATACCTATGGCACTTTAATATAAAATAACAACCTTATTCTGTCACATACATAAACAAAAATGCTTGTTTTATCATACTTTTTGGTGATGTACAGCATACCAAAGACCTTAGGCTCCATCATACCATATAGCTGAAAGGTCTTCTCATCAAGTGTGTTGTTAGGCATAGAAACAAATTTCTATTATCAATTACAGTATCTATATAACTGGGTATTTATGGTTTGAAAAAATGTAATGATTACATTACATTAATTAAATTTCAATCCAATTTTAGTTTCTGTTCAATATTGGAAACAGTTTGTACAGTGTATGCATAGTATAGCAGCTGTTTGCAAAAAAGTAGAAATTCTAAAAGCATTTTGTATTATTGTATTTCTCTTTTAACCTTATTCACCTTCACAATGTCCAACATCTATACTGTATATTATTTGGCCATGATTTCCCAAGTTACCAGTTCACATGCCTTACTCCATGCAAAAGTATAATACATACTGCAAGTACTGAAATACATGCCATCGCGTTGGGATTCAATATTTCAACATTAATTATGTCATTGTCAGGAAATCATCATTCCTGATGATGACATAATTAATGTTGAAATATTAAATCCCAACATGATGACATGTATTTCAATACTTGGAGCATGTGTTATACCTTATCTGAGATTAATCAGTGGGCTTTTGTCAATTTAATAAGTGACCCGTATTTGCAAAATGTCCTGTCACATACATATCAAACGGATACAATTTATATCCATAGAGCCTTGAGGACCATGATTTAGATTTTGCACTATTTTTTTTTAGTATTATTATTGAAGATAAATCTTAGAATAAGCAACTATAAACAAATTACTTACTAGTGAGAAACTGATGCTCTTTTGCAAAACATGGAACTTGACCTAGTGCTAAGGTGCTCCTACTTAACATACTGAGTGTCCAGCAAACTGTGTACAGTAAGCATGGTCCTTTACAAATCCAAAATGTTTTATTATATTAATTATAGTAATATTCTTTTCATATTTAATTTAATATCATTAATATTGTTATCACTATTGCTTAAAAGTGCAGAGAACTAAATGAATACACAACAAATACGAAATCACAATATGATGCAGTTATCTGTTATAAAATTGGACATTTCAGCATACCCCAAGAAGCTAAATGCCTTAGGGAATGGAACATAGTATTTTGTTGTGATTACTTTCCTGGTAAAACATTATTTTTGATTCATAGTTGTAATTTTTCAATTTCAATGCTCTCTTATATTTTTGAATGTAGGGTACAGTAAATATATTTTGATTACTATATCATCCAGTTTTCTATTTGCAACTCTTTGCAGTATTTGCATGCATGCACTTTAAATGCACCTAGATTTCACAGGCAGAAAAACAGTAACAGTGAATCAATGTACACAGAAACAGTCAAGAGTGTGGGCATAAAGGAGGGATCATGCTTTGTGTCTGTGAATTTAGCTAGGGGAGGGGTGATGATTACAGCATTAAATACTTTCTGAAGTTTTAGTTGTATGTAGAATGAGCTTTGTTAAAATTTAAGTAGGCTTTGGATTATTCAACTAATCTTATCTCCTTTTTTTTTAAATTTCTAATATAATATGTAGTAAGATTAACTACAATCTTTTTGATAAAGATTTTGACAACTTTTCCAAGTGGGTCAACAATCAAAAGCAGGGTTACCAGGTGTCACAAGTCTCTCGCAACTTGAGGGAGTCTCCCGAAAATAGTGACGGGGGCCTCCTGCGAGCATCTCAAAGAAAATAACCCATCTTCCACAAATTTATAGTATTTTCACCGCTTTATTACCAAAAGTTGATGTGTAGCAAAATAAAACAATAATATGTTAAGAAAGCTCATTCACCAGATCAATGGCAGATTCAAGGAGGCAGTTGTCCTAGGATTTACACATTTTTCAAAATTATGAAAAAAGTACCATTTCCAGCCATTTAGTGGTGCCATAATCATAAATGTTCTTTCTCAGCCACAACCATGGTTGGGCTGAGGTGGTCTAAACCTTCAATCTCTCAAAGTCCCTCCTTTCTTTATGTCAAATCAACTACAGTAATATTTCACTAAAATTGCCCATTTTTCCATACAATTGGACCAATTTTTAGTACATGTACATGGGTAGAGGGTAAATTGTATCAGGTCAAGCTTACAAGTGTAAGGTTCGCTATTCATTACATTAGTCTACCTTATACCAGAGGGTGGCTGGTCATAATCACAAAAAGGTTCAATATTTATAAAATTTAAGGGCCACTATTCATAAGATTTGCTAGTCATAATAAAGAAAAAGTTTTACTAGTTACAATTTTATACAAGGACCGATACTCATCAGGTTCAATGCCATAATCAATAAAAAGGGTTTGCTAGTCATAATGTAAACAAAAGACTGCTATTCATAAAGTTCACTAGTCATAATAAAAAATGAGGTTTGCTAGTCATAATATTACATTTTTATATAACTATCAAACCTCTATTTTTATTTTTACTGGCGAACCTTTTTCTTGCTATGAATAATGGACACTTTATTTAACTATGACCAGTGAAACTTTCTTTTTGTATATTATTATTATTAATTATTATTTCTAGTGAACCGTTTAAATACAAAGCTTTATGAATAATGGATTTATATTTGAATTGACTTTATAATAATAACCAACAGACTTTATGAACAGTGGACCTCATGAATAGCGAACCTTAGGAATAGTAGGTGTACCCCATTGTATCTACACATGTAATAACTCAGAGTATCTGGAAATTATCATGAATTAATATTTAGGTTAAAATATCAAAATTTAATTTTTTTTCTTCTTTTTCTATAAATTTATAATATTATCATGTCATCTATATTTTTATTTATTTACAGTAGTTTCTGTATTCCTATAGCTTTGTTTTTTCTGCCTGTCTAGTTTGGATGTGCAGATGGTTTAATACATGCATGTAAACAATGCAAGAAAAGTTTGTGACCACAAGGCAACAGCTCCCAGCACTTGTAAACATAAATATAAAATTTGCTAATGAATTCATAGCCCATTTAGGTGCTGTATGGTTGGCACTATATTTCAATGGCCGATATTATTTGGTCTACTTCAAATTGACACAATTAGGATAATTTGAATCTGATGGCAATACAAAGTGCTAAAAGCAAGTTACACACAACAATACACAGGTACCATGTTACCACATTATGATATTGATTCCTGTAATTTCTTACTTTTAAAATCGTTAAACTAGGGATCAGATTAATTATTTTCTATTGCTCATAAATTCCGCAATTACATTACTTTAAGTTCTATGCAATTGAATGCTGAGTCATTCATTTTGCACTCTCATTTATTAAAAATTTCAAAGCAAATGAGAGAAATTTTTAAAAATTAGGTGTAGTTTTTTAAAGATTTGATATTAAAGTTAAATGTACATGTGATGTTCCTTATATTACCCTTGATAACACTTTAATGCATCTCAAATACATTGCCACAATCTTCTTACATCTGGTCATATTCTTAATCATGTTCGACTCCTTAATCTGCTAAAGTACGGTAAGTAAAAACATGTGCATCCATTGTCTTAACAATATACCCTAGTTGTCTAACAGTTTTTTTCTACCAACTCCAGGAAATCCTGAATAATCCTGCACATTAGAAACTAACCTAAGGATGTTTATTAGACTTTGTCATAGTGTAAGTAGCTTGACAGTCTTTGATGACATCTGACTTCTAACCACCCCTCCATTGCTGATGGTTATAATACCACCATCCCACCCCAAGCCCCAGATGGGCATGTCCTAGTCCTAGTCTCACTTAAACGATGTAATACCCCTTAAGTATCTTAAAACTTACCAGCTATTCATGCACTTAACTAGGCAGGGGTGCAGGTCTTGGAACAAGTTTTTCTGGAAGCATTATGGTGGTTAATGTACTTCCTAGTCCCTGCTCAGCCCTGGTGCGGGCGTTTGTCTTTCATCATTTTATTCCTCTCTAAAATAAAAGATAGTATTAATCAATTATTGTGGTTGGACACTACAAAATTAGATTTGCATCAACTGCAACTTACTTTAATTCAGTGAGTCATTTTTTAAATATATCTTTGTAGACACTAAAAAAGGTCCACTTTTTTTCTGAAAATAATGTAAATTTATTTGTACAGAGGAGGGATCAAAATTGATGTGTGATGTCGAAATAGACGTTATCTGGTTAGAAGTTCAACGTAACCCTTTCAGGTTGTAGCCCATATCCCATACTAGCCAACTGCCTTATAACAAATTTGAGTCAACTTGGCCCCAAGTCAACTCAGCACAGGGGCAGATCTGTTTTGAAAGGTGGGGTGGGGGGTCCAAACATGTTGGGCTGAGGTGCGAAAATTGAGGAAATAGTACCTCTAGATGACTGAAAATGATACTCTTATAGTAAAATTCATCATTATCACATCACCATTATACAGTAATCAAAGTGAAACACAAATTCCTCATGATCAGCGATTTTCGGCTACCATAGAGATCTAGTTCTCTGTGATGTACCATGGAAAATAAAACTTGCAAAACATTACAAATCCTTGTGTTCTGGCAATAAACAGGGTCAGATAGTAAAAGCATCTACTAAAGGACACAATATCATCAACGTTGCAATTACTGTACTGTTAAGGGCACCATAATCGACCTTAAATAATTTCTCCTCTTGGTCACAATGAGCATAACATAATTGAAGTTGTACCAATCGCAGCTTTGAGCAAAAACATTATTAGGAGAACTGTTAGACCAATGCCAGATTCCATGATTTGTGACCCGGACTGATCGGCCGTCCCGAGGCAAAACGTAACTGACATTTTTGTCGATTTTGAGATAATATCATTTGGGAGTATATTAAACACGTCTGAATTACCTGTGAAACTTTCAGGTCTCAATAATGAGTCGTTTCGGAGGTAGCACCACCTATCTTTAAGCACAAAACTTCAAATCTAGTGATTTTCCGTGGCAAAACAATGCAACTACAAGATTACGCGGCAAAACAACTTATCTGCGGTGAAGATACGTCGTTTTGCCACGGAATGGTATTCAAAAATGGTCTTCAGACGATGGAGTTTGTCAAAGCAAAATCAAATGGTTATTGGTGTTTTCATATCAATAACCTTAAACAGCGATGTATGAGGTAATGAATATGGTTGCCCCAAACGTGATAAATTCCAAATATGTCGCATTCGCAAAAATTCCAAGACTGACATGTTTTCGTGGCAAAATCTGTAATTATCGTTAATAACTTTGCAATAAACACATGGTTGTAATTAAAATTTTAAATATAATCAAAATGTATATAGATATACAATCATGCAAAATTTCAAAAGGCTACGACAATTTATTACGAAGTTACGAACATGCAAACTTTAACTCTTATTTTTCTCCAAAATTGAAAATTTCAAGTTAAGTTGTTTTGCCACGGAACGGCCGCGATGGGCTCACGACAATCATTGAATACTGTGCTAGTTAGGCCATTGGACCTCTGTGCAAAATGGCCAATGTGAACGTTAAAAAATTCAGTACAGTCTTCGGAAAAGAGTAGGGGATTGGTTTGAGACACGTAAATCTTGTTTGTTGTGCTTCCATTTAAGATATATGGTATATTGATCATGTTGATATGCTTAAATAAAATTTAGGTTAATGAAATATGTATCAATTTAGATTAGCTTTTCATATGTTTGTTTCTGTTGCGTTTCTATCTAGGTATAAATGTTTATAATAGGGCTAAATATATAATGAATCAAAATAAAGGAAATGTATAATTTTCATATTATATTTTCCATATAAAATTATTAATATTTTTAATTATAAAAATAATTGTTAATAATTGAAAATTGTAGTATTTTCTTGAAAGTTCAACTACACATCAGACAGCACCTACATGCAAATGTCAGCTTTGTCCAAGTCATTTTACTACTAGTTTATGTGTTTGCAAAGCTAATGCGTCCTCTGTGACCTCACTTTTGTTTGTAAAAATATAAACAATAATAATAATCTGTATGTTAAGTCTGCTAATCGCCTCCGCATAACTTCACCTATCTCCAAACACTGGGAATTCTATATGTGACGAATATGATAGGCTTTTTCTAGGCTGAATATTGGATAAAAAAAAAAATTTAAAAAAAAACCACCCAAAATGAGTACTTCGACGGCCATGTTTCGCAAGTTGATTCTGTACGGCTTTGCTCAGAAAAAAAAAAATATCCCGCCAGGCCACAAAAGAATCAACTTCATGTCACCGCGGAGTGTTTCACGTCTACAAAAACATATGAAGCATGATCCCATACCTCTAAATACCAATTACATTAAATAATGAATACTACAGTAGTAGCCCCTGAGCAAGGGGGACACATTCCCCTACCAGTTATGCCACTAAACTGTTGAAATTTCAATGCTTATACAGGTTATGTTCTACTCGCTTATCTATTCTGAAACTGTTGTGCTCCCTCCACACCCCCCCACCCCCAATCCATCTGAAAAATTCTGGATCCACCCTTGATCAAACTGGCACTAATTCCTCACAAGGACTATTCAGCAGAAAAACAAAACATTATTTTCAAAGATGTCCTTTACAAAAATAATGACATGGTAACCACAGCATCCATTAACGATGGCCTCCTCAACTTCCCATAACATTCAACAATATACATCACCACCTTTCCCCACTCATTCAACACCGTGCGGAACACAATAATGAAAATAATAACAATAATAATAATAATAATATTAATAATAATAATATATAACGGTAGGTAGTTGATTTTTATATTTTAAATCATCCTACAATCAATTTATGATTACTTTTACTCTTACCTTTTTATTGAACATAATTCTTTATTAATTCTTACTATAGTATATGAGATTTAGAACAAAAATTTTATAACTTTAAAATGTTATCGCCAGAAAACACCAAAGAAGCACATAGATCGATGGTGATGTATTCACAAATTTTACTTATTTTTACATACCCAGTATTTTAAGAAAACATCAAATGGCAATTGATGACAATCAATTTGTATGTTATTTAGCACCAAAAATAAATTACATACTTACTTCAACCATATTTTTCTTTACTGCTAAACACTATATTGCGATTTTAGACGTTCTCTAAGTGGGACAGGGAACTGGTCAGAAAAACGTCTCCAGTTTTCCTCACCCACTTCATTTTTAAAACCATGCAGGATCTGTTAAAAAGAATTAGCAAACAATAACTACTCCATTAAACATGGAGGAAATAGTTGTCAGGCAAGGCAAATGATGTTTGCCTTGCCTGACGTGTTATCTTACTGCTAGAATGGAAATACTTGCGAAAAAAATATTGCAAGTGATTTGAGTGGAAATCACATGCAAGATTTTTTTCACAAGCATTTGGGAATGTACTGAGCATTCAGTACAATAACACATCAGGTAGGGCAAATCATTCATATTAATGGAGATTATATCTAAAAAATCTCAACATAAGGGTGATCATATGCTAAATTCCAGATAATACTTTAACTAGGCTCAATATATTAATTGATAATGAATGAATTACTTCATCTGTTGTTGCATTGTGTTGCAATTATCAGAATTGACTGTGGCCATGAAATATATTTCATATATAAAGGTATACCTTTTACCTCGGAGGATAAATATTGTCACTATCTTGAGACAAATGCATTATGAAAAAACGTTAACAGGGCATTGGTGCACCTCTCCCCCACTCTCCCACCTCAGCAGTAGTATGGGTACCAAGGGGAAACTTTGTGACATACATTGAAGACATTGTTACATTACCTTGAAGAACATTTCCTTGAGGTCTTCTTTTGGGTTAACCCATGAGGCTACAGCATCACAAAAGAATATAAAATCCTAAAAAACAAGAAAGCACCAGAGTACAATACTGACAACAATTTCCTAGTTTCTTCAGTGAATATAGTTATTTAAATTTTATTAATATACTGTAGAATTAGTGTTCCTCAAAGAAAAAAACGTACTGAGTATTCAGTTCAATAAAACGTCAGGGCAAATACAAAATTACTGAAAACAATTACTTCAGAAATAAAATAAAAAATAACATTTTAGCAAAGAAAAATGTAAAGTTTCTAGAAATTCTAACAGACCTTTTAATTTTAATGCATTTCAACTCCATGCATGTACAGAAATTGCATTTCTGTTGTGGTATGACATAATTTTAGATTACAAATAAAGATGTTTTAAAATAATATTTTGTTGTAAAAATGTATATCGCGATGACAACACGGCGATGGTTTTCTTTTTGTTGAATTCAAAATAAAACTGTCTTCTGTGCATACGTGTCCATATTATGTACAGTTAAACTTGCCTAAGTCGATTTTGCCTAACTCAAATAATTCCTAAGTCGAATTTATTTTACATGCCAAATTATTGTGTTTTCCATTAATTAACAATCTGTAAGTCAAATTTTATCTAAGTCAAAAAATTCTTCAATGGCATTTTGGATTCAACTTAGGCAAGTTCAACTGTATAGCGTAAAAATAGCGTACAGGGATTTGTTTTCAACTGGTGTACTGTCCAACATAAAAGAAGAAAATGCATTTGAAAATGGCTAAACATTTAAAATCACAGCATAGCACTGAATATTAAATTAAAAATTTTTTTTTTCAAAAATCTTCCAACAGGAATGCTTTGTTCCTACTTACAGGTGAAAATGGCAAAAAACATCAACAATATAATCAAAACTACAATATCACAAGAAATAAAAACATTTTTTGAATATTATTAATATTACTAGGCAAAAAAAAAAAATTGTTGTGTTGCCCTTAAATGGAAAAAATCGAGATCGAAGGTAGGTCAGTCGGTCAGATTTTTTTTTTTTTTTTTTAGTAATAGGCCTACAAAATAGGATAGGCCTGAAACTGCAGTCCCTATTATGAAGACCCTAGGCCTACAGTAAGGGCCTAGAGTCGTAGGCACCACAATAGAATGATGGAAAGCTTGCCAAACAAAAAGTATTCAAAGTAAACTTTAAGAAAAAAAGAGAAAAATGTTTCGTTTATGGTTGGCCTAAACCGTAAGCTATGTACCGGTTTCAAGGCGATGGCTAGACCTAAGCCTGTTTTTATTAATTGTCCAATACACCGTAAGGTAATGAATACGATTTTTTATTCAAGCAACCACTAGTTGTATAGTAGGCCTAGTAAAAAATAGGTTAGCTCAGGCCTAGGCATAGATCTGGTTCTGGCTTGACAGCTCAGCGCGAGAGAACCAATGTTGTGTGCATGCATCGTCGCCGCGCTCGGTTCTCAAAATTATGCCTTCTATTTTACCGATTTCATGCGTACATATACTGTAATATGGCCCTATTTTGATAAAAAAATACATGTCTGTTTCAGATTTTATGTTCTAAATGTTAATTTCGGAGGGTATTGCTCGTACTTGAACAAAAAAAAAATTTAAAAAAAAAATGCCGACCCGATTTTTTTGAAAATTTCGGTCAGTCGCAGAGGGCAACACAACATTTTTTTTTTTTGGCCCTATACACACACTTGCTCTCATCTCTCATTGACTTTAGTAAAGCGTTTGATGTTGTTGATCACAAAATTGCCATTGATAAAATATCAAACTTTGCGTTGCTTTGGATTGCCATTTTTTTTTTTAGTAAACGGCAAAGATTGAAATATAAACGCACACTGTCAGAGTGGATGAAGTTGTCTGGTGGTGTTCCCAGGGAACACTACTAGCAGTTATATTCCTAGTTATCATTAATGATGCTCTCTATGATTCTGATATTGCTGGGATCCTGGTCTGGATATATGTTGATGACCTCACCATGGGGGAATGTACTAAAGTGTGGGAAATGCAAATATGCAAACACTTCTCGATAAATCAAGTAATAAATTAAAACTAAACCCCAGCATAGTCTATTTTGGTTACCGACAACTTCCAGATCTCACTATTGGTAAAATTCCATTAGTGAATGTTGTAAAACTTTTATGTCATGAATGTTTTACTTCACTTAGGCCTATCGGGTCTACAACTAATGTGAAATGTGTATGAACCCTACATGAACTTACTGTTTCCAAATTGGCAACGAGAATCAATGTAAGATGTTATTTTTTTCTGAATAAATAAACTACAGTACCAATAATTAATAGGACAGGATAACTTTACAAAAATCCATATCTTTTTGGGATTTTTAATCTTTCATTAAAATTTGGCCTAAATTTATTCAGAACATGCATGTTCCTATTTTTACTAACATACCGGTTGCCATCAGATTGAAGCGCTTAAAAAAAGTTTTTCGTAGGAATCATTTGTGACATGCTGGCAACAAGGTGAATCCGCATCACCAGTTCTTGGTGCACATGCTGAATTTTAGATTTAAGAGCCAAATCTACCAAAAAACATATTTTTTATGACTTTGTTGGCTAAATTTAATAATATATGTTTTATTAAATAAATATGAGTGTTTTTGGAATTCTTATCACCAAGCCTTGGCTCACACAGAATATATCACATCCATATCTCCAAAACTGTTGGTCATAGAGACAAAATTTGGCCAAATCGTATTTTGAAGCTAAATCATATTATTTAATGACATCTTATATCGTGAATGGGCTGTTTCAAGGCTGAATTTTGGATTGTAGTGCCAAATTTGACCAAAAAATGTCAAATTTTAAACATTTTTACCCAAGAATGGTATTTTGGAGCTAGTCTGTCACTGGAAGCTTTGGATATTTTTGGTATCATACAAAAGTTATTAACATTATTTACAAAACAATTTATTTTGTGACCCAAAATTACAAAAGAAAACATTTTTTTATGATTTTTTGGCTAAATTTAATGCTGAAAATACCATTGATTTGGCAAGCCTGGGGTTGAATACTGGGGATCTTGGTCCTCCAAATCTAGAGACATATTTGGTTGTCTAGTAAAATTTCGATTAAAAAAATAACTCTTCATATTACAAACAAAATATGTTTTACTTTTGAATTATAACTAACGGAACTGCTGTGTCTTTGTTCAATACAAAAAATACAGCTATCTCGAGGTTGAGCATTGCATGAAATCTCAAGTTGAGCTGCAGACCATATGCATGTACTGGGTTGTTAGAACCGTCCATTTTCAAACAGGGCATAATATATTTCTACAATGATTAATATCTCGAGGTCGAGTCAAAATGATAGATATAAAAAAGTATAACAAACCTGTACAACTCCATTTGGATTTATACTGATCATAGCACATATGCCACGGAATGCAGAATCTTTCTCCTCGTTGTCACGGATGTTGCGCAAAGAGGTACACCTACATAGATCAAAGAAAATGAATCTATGAATGCAATAGGACATACCTATTAGTTACCAAACATAACATCAACAAAATCTAGGCTGTTGGGTATAAATACAACTAGAACATGCAGTAAAAATGGTGAAAATTTTCTCTGGTATAAATTGTTAAAATCTTGAATTTGATTTCTTAAAATGTATATAATTGTAATTAATCTTTGTCTAGGATTGTATTACAATTCCCCACTGGAAATGTTGGGAGAAAAATACTTACTCTAAATAATTAAAATCACTTAATTTTGCAATTTTTGCAAGCTGGCATCTCCTCAAGCAAAGCAAGGTCCAACAGTTGTTGGATGTCCTATTTACCGTTGTTGGATTAAGAGGTGCTTCGGTCGGTGGCGTATCAATATTTTACATTGAAAAGGGGATTTTTACATTGAAAGGGATGACAGGGTCAGTTTGAGGGGGAAGGCATTAAAGATTAAGTAATGGAGAGCCAACTGGCAAAATGAGGTGATTTTTAACAAGTTCAGTAAAAAAAAAACTGCGCTCTAATATACACTAAATAAAGCATGTAAATCCCTGGCAAAGGGTAGAGCAAAAGAACAGTAGGAAACACAAAAGTCGGAAATCAGGAAAGGCCTCCTTCATGCAATTCGTTCCTGAGTTAATGGCGTATGTTTTGAGAGTATATATTACTGAATATGTTTACCATATACTAAAAGTTCTCTTTAAAAAAAATCAGCTGATTTTGTCACAATGACCTGTCAAAGTTGGACCATCCTGCCAAAAACAGCATTTTTTGGGTTTGGGGGCAGAAATTGAGTAGAAATATCTCAAATGTCATCATCACCATCATATTTTAAATGGCTTGGTAACATGTCACAGGGAAAAAAATTAACTAAGAAAAAACTTCCATTAAATTTAAATCAAACTCAAAAAGTGCATTTTCTTTGTGTACATTTGACATTTTGGGGTCGGGGTGAGTTGTTTAATAGTAATATCTTACTTAATTTAGTAACCAGACACTCATATTTGGTGTATGGGTATCTGGATGGCTTGTTAATACACATGATTTTTGAATTTCATCATTAATATTTATTAAGTATCACAAGTCATCTTGTTTGTATATTTATTCAACAATATTTTATGTGGGTACCTCTTTCAGCCTGGCTGATATGAAGGGGACCACTTTATAAATCATTGACAAAGTAGTATGAAAGTAACAGAAAAACACAGAAAAAAAATTATATAAAACAAGAATATATACATGGAGATAAAAGATGTAGGTACAGGAAAAAGGGGAACAGAGCTAAACCCCGGAATTGAGGATGTGAGATTTGAGTTTGAGTTAAATAATTGGAACGAGGTGGTGTTTTTATGGAAATGGGAAAGAAGATTAATGAGAATTGCGGAAGCTTGGTAGCTGAAGCTATTTATAAAGGTTTTCGAGTTTGGGATGGGGGACTTGTAGTCAGGGATGGCGCAAAAACGGCGGACATCAATTCAAGAAATAATCATGTCGCAAAAGTTTCTGGTTGTGCAATATTTAACATCAGCACTGGTTCAAGCCACTAATAGGTATTCATGGACCACGCCCATACACAATTCAGCACAATGACGCTGCAAGTTATGGGTTATTGTCCTACCTATACAATTTGTTTTAGGAGTTTGAATCGTGGGGTTGAGGGTCTGCCCTAACAAGTTTTTGAATGATAACCTACACAAGTCCTGCATGCTGTGATGATAAAGTGCAGCATATCTTTAACTGAAGTTTTAAACAAATATTTATCTATTTATTGTGTTAACTGATTAACTATAAATACTGTAGTAATTTACAGCAGAGAGGACAGGAAATAATGAAGGTGAGTAGTGAGTTTACTAGCTACATTTCAACATTGTATCAATTCACAGCAAAGTGCAGCTTATATACACACACTGACTGATACTTACCATTGACGTATAAAGTGTGGTAACATAGGAGCTACATCTTCTGGGCAAACAAATCCCAATCGCCCAATTGTTATAGCTGTTTAGAACCAAAACAAGTCATAGTTATTATCTGCTGAGGTTGAGTAAATACTTTATATTTTATGCTTCTAACTAGTTCTCAAGGTCATATAATAACAAGATAGCACTCGCCACGATATTGTAACACAGTGTAGGGCGCTCTCTCACAATTACAATTACTTTTCAACTTTGACATCTACGATCTTCGTGCAAATTCTTTAACAACCATGGTAACAACTAGGATGATTCTCTCTCAAGAACAAATTACTGTCTGCATGAATGGACGCTTCTATGTTATTACAAGTAGAGCACAATCTTGTTATTATAGAGTAAGACCTTTGCTGGTCTTGCACTTGGTATACAGTAGTGTGAATGCAATGTCTTGTATATGATCAAAACAAAACAATTCAACATGCTGGAATATAAGTATGTTTTTTAAAGACATATTAGCTAGATTCACATTCAGAATTTAACGTGATCTAGTGGATCATGATCAAGCCGGTCACATTATGTGAACCAACATGATTCAAATAGCGTGCTCAACTTGATCACCTTATTGTGATCTAGTGGAGCATGTTGATTCATTATGATTAACCTTGGTTAACGTGAAAAATTAATTCATGAGATCAAATTCAACCAATCAGCTTTCAGTTTATTAAACAGGTCCCAAGCTCATTGGTTGTGCTTCTGGTAGGTCCCAAGCTCATTGGTTGTGCTTCTGGTAGTTTTCATGCAACACTGCACACATTACCATAAATAGATCATGATGATGGTTTCTATATGAATGGTTCTTCTCTAACATGCTAAAGTTATCATGATGAATAGATCATAAGTTTATCACAATAACTTAGTGAACTGCCTACTAACACATACTCATAGCTATCTTGGATTATTTGTAAACATTCAGACTATAATCTTAAAGTCTCAATTTACATTTTAAATTGACTAACCTGTATTTTCAAGTAAAGTCTTGGGTGTATTCGGCCTGTTGATAATCTCAATCAACTGACTTAGTACCAAAGGTATGTATTCAGCCATAGCACTGCCTACAAGGAAGTAAACATAAACATTGATAATTTAAGTTACTGATATATGATATTAATTATCAACATTTCAAGTCACAATGCTGTATTTAAAGAAATAATTCAGATCCCTTTCCAGTGGACACAGTGGGCAAGACTTTTTTACACCTTGCTTCGCAAAATTAATTTTTTTAAGATAGTGGAAAAAAAAAGTAAAATGAAATTTAGTTTTCTTAAATAAAAATAAATTTTATTGGTGAATGTAAACAATGGGATGATTAAATGCTTTAAACCTATAAAATTAGGAAGAAATATACTATTTTCAGAGGTTTTAAGGCATTAGCAGGCATAATATAAATAAAAACTTTTATTTTTTTCTATAATTTCCAATTTTAGAAATTGCGCTAATTGGCAAAAAAAGTACTGTATGTCATAATAATGTGCATTAAAAAAAATGTTATACACGTTTTGCTCAGTATGGAATGGGTTAATTTCAAGTTTATTCTCAAACGATTTCATATTGTACGCCTGAATATAAATAAACTTAAAAGTTAAACTGCAAGACAATTTAAAATAAATCATTCACTATTTGACAGGTTTCAAAGTTAATGTAAAAAGAAAATCAGACAAAAACCACCCTGTACAATAACCACCACATCTGCATATTCAAAACATTGAAAGAATCACATGTACGCGTTTACAATTTCCAGTCTCTTATTGGCCAATTATTCGATCATCATATTCTTGGTATCCAGATCGGGATCTTTTCATATGGACGCACGGCATCGTATGGACGCACGGCAGCTAATGGTTAGCCATCACCTGCCGTGTGAGAACATAGCCAAGAACATTGACGCTACTGTCAATGAAATCCTTGCAAGTTCATTTTTTAAGACTAAATTAGATTTCTGTAACTCATTTCTTTTTGGCCTCCCTTAATCAAAACACCACTGCTAGGCTTACCACAAACACACAAAAACATGATCATATTACTCCTGTACTAAAAAGACAGGAGGAGGACAACTCAGGTCAAAATACAAGATTCAGCTCCTTATTAAAAAGACACTCGTGAATCACCAGAATATCCTGTGTAGCTTCTGGATCCCATCAGCCTATGCAGCAAGGTCTGAGATCTGCTGAAAAGTACCTCTTTTCTACACCCTGAATTTTAGGACCTTAACAAAGAAACAACTGATGACCGCTTAAAGCAGCATGTTCAAGGTAATATGTGATTTTACAATTCACCGCTCTGGGTGCGTTTCTCAGAGACAATATGGCTTATAAATGATATATCAGATGATATACATTTAAGATGGTCATTGATTCACTGAGCCATGAAACATTAGGTTATAGACAAAACTGCCAATCCAAGACAAAAAAGTACATGATTTATGGCTACTTTCAGTGTGAAAAAGTTGTTACCGAACATTTTTCTTTACCTACCCTAATGAAGGGAAATCAAGCACTATCTCAATATGGACATTCAAATTTTACAGGAACTTGGTTTTTTATACATGACAATCTACACAAACAGATCTACAATACAATTAATTCTTTTTCTTCTTTGTCTACCTGAGCCATTCAAAATCTTTTATACGAATGCAAGAATGGTAATAATACAAAGATCTCATCTAAGAATCATCCTAATCTATCGCTAAAACTGGATGGAGCGATGCACTTGCGATGTTAACAAAAATCTACTTGAGAGTGTCTACATAACAAACTCGCACGAAATCCGTAATCTCAATAATGGGATAGGGATATTATGTAACTGAGTATGCTAATCAGTTCTTAAATTATACAAAAATTGGTAAACTTCTCCTTTGATGGGTTGCTATCAACTAAACACAGTAGAAACCCTCAATTACGAAAAAATTACGAAAACCCTTATCTTACAGATTTAATAAGTTCCCGATTTTACGAATGTAAAATCAAGGTGATGACGTCACCTGTGACTTTGCTGCGTAGGGCTGTGGGCCTAGCCTAGGCCTAGTTTATGCCAGTGTAAGTAGTACCAGTGCAAATATATAGGAATTTGGGTCAACCCTGATTTTACGAATACCCGCATTTACGAATGGCTCTGGGTCCGTGCGGAATGTAATTGAGGGGTTCTACTGTAGTAATTTTCTTCTTATTTGGAGTTAACACCATGTTATCGCATTTTAGAAGGTTCTCATAAATTGATAAGCTTATCTTATTACCTCTGTGTACTTTCACACTAATTCTTGTGAAAATTTTAAGATTGTCTGCCAACATAAGATCCTAAATTACGAGTATGTGTGTATCAAACAAATATGTGGATCTTACCCATTTGAATAGAAATCTCCCCAATTGCCCAAGTGGCGTTGTTACACACTGAAATAAATTCTGGATTTAAGTTCTGTCCCAAGATTGGTAGAAAGTCAGCTTTATAGGAGAAAAAAAACAACAGAAAATCAAGTTTAAAAAAAAAACAAGAGAAAGCTACTTGAAGCATTTACAAGGTTAAAGAATGCAACCTGATCTATGATTGCTAGAAGAAACAGACTTGTGTTAAGTGTAGCTACACTTTTTGTGTCCAATTATTTTCAATATTAGCAATTAGTGAAAAAATAGATATTTTGATAATGGCAGAACTAATTTGACATGTAGGACATCTTGACAACTTTTGAACATAGTTTATCGTTAACTATGCATTTTGTTTTATCTATTAATCACAGATTAGAATTTTTTTTGTATTTTGAGGTTTACTCTTCTATTTCTAAAAATCCATATAATGTCCAAATAAAGATAATAAAATGTCCCATGTGTCATTTTTATGCAAATTATCAAAATTTCTACTTTTCACTATATCTCAGCAAATGATTGAACAAATGAAGGGTATAGTTTCATGTTCTGATGGTGGTCGAAGATCACGATAGGATGTATCAATAAAAGCCAAATAAAATTGTGTTTTCTATTGGCTCTGTTGTTTCTGAGCCGATCCGAATTAATCTTGCAATTTTTGTTTCCCTTGGTACTGGTCAGTTTTCAATAACGTCGTATTATTTAATGTAAACTTTTGTGCATGCTTTCTGTAAAATTCAGCTATGCTTGGGGAGACCTACTAAGTACTGTTTTCTGGCAGAGTAGGGCTATGGCCCAAGCTCCGATTTTTCATCATTTTTCTGGACTTAATGTTTCATGAAAAATGTAGTTAAGCCAAGTATTCTATCTTTAGCTTACGATGCAATGACAAGTATCTCATCATCCCTCAAACAAAAGATAATAAATAGCAGAAGATAGAGCAGCTTTGCGATATATTGGTATGTCCAGTCGAAATGCATTGTGGTAGAACCATAGAGCTATTAAACAACTAGAGTGCTGACAAGATGGCGGAGCAATGCAGAGTTGTGTATGTGTACCATCCAAGAT
>NW_022747029.1:532431-555401 GCF_011630105.1 Anneissia japonica | reverse complement strand
TATTGATAATGACAAATTATTAAACTGTCGTAGCCAAAAAGAGGCCAAGTAGAGCATCTTATTCAAATATTAAAAAGAATTAAAATCGTGTACATTACACCCATACACCGCAACGCTCGAGTTTCAATTTACGGTAACTAGCTGTACTGAACTTTCTGTGTAAATTGAGGGCGCAGTTGAAAATGATAGTGCTCATGGGAAATTTGATTGGCTGAATCTATGACAGCCATCTTGGATGGTACACACACACAGCTCTGCGTATTTCGAACATCGAATACATTGCTGTTAGCGCTCTAGTATTCTTATTATATCTCTATGGGTAGAACGGAGAGCAGTTTTACATCTTCCGTGTGGCGGCGCTATATATCAATAATAAAGGTGCAGCTCACGTTTGTTTGTTTCCTGTAGTTTCTCTACTTAGTCAAATGGTCAAATTTACCCCGATCATGGGAGGGCGGATGTTCCATCAATTTGAATGCAAATACGCAGAAGAACTCATTCTTCTAATATTTAAGTTCTTTGCTCAAACCAGAATTACTCTTACACCAAAGATGATTACAATTACACTTAGGGTACAAGAATAGAGATGATAAGAAAGTGTCTGCTGCCACTGCAATCAGTGACCTGTTTTGTTTTTTTTTTAGATTGTTGAATGTTGTTCATTATGAATGTACAGTATGTTGTTTGTATATATACAACGATCGCAATGGTGTTGACTCTTCTGCAATAGTCGGTCTCTTCTGACTTTTAGTTTCTGTGTAGCCTAGGATAGCTTTGTTTTTTCTTGTTTTTCCTTGTTTTGCGCATAGAGACCATGTACTTTGCGCTATATAAGTCTCCAACCATTACCATTACCATTGTATCAGTTTTTTCTTTTTTGTATTAATATATTTTTATTATTTGTTTTGTATTAATATTATTTTTATTAAATAATAATATATCACAATACTTACGAATACATGGCTTAACATGCTGGAAACAGGCTTTGGTTAAATCACCCAGCAAAGCAAATGAACTCTGTCTAACTTCTGGCATAGTATCCTATTGATATAAATAATTATTGTTCGATAAATTTGTAATTATATTATTATCTATAAATTTAAACTAAATTACTCTTTGTAAAGAATATTATAAGTGTTGACCACGACATTTAACATCAAGGGTGCACTCCTTCCTCCCTTTGCATCCTTGTTTATAATAATAATTATTAAGTTTTTTTTAATTTTTAATGGTTTTGTAATGTGAAGGTGCTATAAAAATACTAAACAATTAACCATTATTAAATATTATAGGAATACCATCAATATCATTATCTATTATCTATATTTTACGCTTATTTCAAAGCCTACAATCACAATAGGAAAACCAAGGGCCTCCCGAGTGCCTCAAAAAACATTTGGGATTCAAAACCTACCGGTCCAAAAAACTGTATAAACACAGATCATTAAAGTCTCCATCTCACAAAGTGAATGTTATTCCATACCGTAGAACCTTGAATTGAAGCCCTGGGCCTTTTTTTTTTTCAAACTTTGGATGAACTTCTTTTTGAGGCCACTTTTGCGAAGCAAAGTCTTTTTAAAATGAATGCTGTCAATTTTCGGAATCAAAGTCTTTTTAAAATGAATGCTGTCAATTTTCGGAATTAATACTATAAAACAATAAATAGGGCCACTGTAACATCAATCTGTATCATGGAGTGTATTAACCGCCATTAAATCACCTAAACTACTGTATAAACCAAGTGTGTTTTTAATTTATTTTGCTTTCTTTAAATTCATGTACAGTTTATGTACTGTACTATCTTGAAAAAACAAAGCCTATGCTATCTTGGAAAGGAGATGGGCTTCTTATCGAAGCTAATTTTGCAAACTGAAGAGGGGGTTTCTAGTTTGAGAAATTTGAAAGTTTTATATTATCTTTTTATCGAGTATCCCAATTATTATTTTAATATTATTTTTATTGAAAAAATGTTTTGTATTTTTATATGAAATTTTTATTTTTTTTTTGTTACTGTTTTGATATTTTTATTGTGTCTGTAAATCTGGCGACCCACTCGATAGAGATCTTGAATCTCTTTCTTGGTAAGCCAGCCTCCTTTTTGTCTGTCTTTTTGGTGTGTTCTTTTTGTAATCTGTTGAGGTGAATAAATGAAATGAAATGAAATTGAGATGGGCTTCTTCTCGAGATTAAGCCCATTGGGCTTCAATTTCGAGTATTTCAGATTTAATGGAGAGGAAAATAATTACTTTTACCGAAGTTTATCACTATATAGTGCATATTATTTGCTCAATAATCCATAAATAATTGAGATTATGAAAATATAAATCTAAAAACAATTGTTCAACATTGTATGTTTTATACGTGCTGTTATCTGCATTTTAATTAACATTTAGTGAATAAATGATAGGAATAATTTGTCAATAATTACAAATAGTAAATTAGGCCTAGGCCTATTACCAGAGTGTGTGTTTTCACAGTCACAGTAAATTGCTTGCTGATGAAAATCAAAATTTAAACTAATCCTATTTAGCAGACTTCTCAAGTTAGTAAAATGCATTTCCGTAACCATGTCTTCTAGTTTCCGTAGTAATCAAAACATTTCCGTAGCATACTGTATGATGATTTATGGGGCATTTTTCTTCGGGTTTTACAATAATTTATCAGTATTCTGACAGGTCTGAAGGTCTATGGTCAGGGACTTTGTAGCCAATGGTCCTGACGAAAAAAAAAAAATTTTCCTTGACTTTCCACAATGTGTAAACCTATATATTTCTGGGTCTAGACTAAAGATAACTTTCCATGTGTCTTTGCTTATTTCCGTAAACGTCCATATAGGCAAAATTTCGGTACCAACTACGGACGTTCTGTAGAACTTGAGAAGTGTGATTTAGGCCAAATCCTTAGGTCTACGGACAATTCCTCACATTACCATTACAGTCCAGGCCTGGCTAGGCTATGTCTGCTTAGCTAGGCCATTTAGGCTTAGAACATCACTTTCTATGTCAGTTTCTAAGTCTCCTTATTATCCAGCACAGCTGTAACAACTTCAGAAAAATACAGTTTCTCAGCATTTCAAAACATCATATTTTTAGCATGCAAAAACTTCCAATAAAACAAGCCTCAGCAAGTTTCAGATCAAAATGTGCAGATATTCCTATACAGTAAACACTATTTGGATTAGAGTTAATACAGCCGCTCTGTGGTTGGTTTTTAAAAGACCTTCTCCAATTCGCAATAATGCGAAGGAAATGTTAAAGAGCCTATTCGCATTTATGCGAAATTGCCAGTGTATGGTTTTAAAAATCAACGCTGTGAAAACGAGATGCTTACTCATTAAAATGACAAATCAGTAAATGTTTTCCTGGTTAATGATAAAGTGAAATTATACGGCTTCCAATTGTTTTAATAAATATATCATATCCCAATCTCCCCCCCCCATCTTTTTATAAAAGTTCTGCCGGCCCTATACAACTGCTGTGGAATTTCAAACAAACAGGACAAAGATGAAGATTTTGGGTCACGTTACTTGGTTTTACGATAATCTATCAGTAATCTATGAAAGTCTTGTGTTGTCTATAGAGGAAATATACCTAAAGGTCCTGAAAATCATTGTCCTGGACGTTAGACATATTTACGTGGGGGTCTAGGCCCAGTGATAAATTTCCATAGAATTCTATTTATTTCCGTCTGCAATTTAGGCCAATCTTCTTTTAGTGGTCATGAATAATTGTTCTATTTTATCGCAACTAATAGTGATGTTTAACATACTAGAGGGTAAGCGAGCGAACCAAATGGTCCACGAATGCAAAAAGTTTGGAAACCACTGTGTTAGGAGGTATCACAAAGGCTGTTGTTCATTCTGTAATGAGACACTTCAATGTAAATGTGCAGAAATTCCTATACAGTAAACACTATTTGGATTAGAGTTAACACAGCTGCTCTGTGGTTGGTTTTTAAAAGACCTTCTCCAATTCGCAATAATGCGAAGGTAATGTTAAAGAGCCTATTCGCATTTATGCGAAATTGCCAGTGTATGGTTTTAAAAAACAACGCTGTGAAAACGAGATGCTTACTCATTAAAATGACAAATCAGTAAATGTTTTCCTGGTTAATGATAAAGTGAAATTATACGGCTTCCAATTGTTTTAATAAATATATCATATCCCAATCTCCCCCCCCCATCTTTTTATAAAAGTTCTGCCGGCCCTATACAACTGCTGTGGAATTTCAAACAAACAGGACAAAGATGAAGATTTTGGGTCACATTACTTGGTTTTATGATAATCTATCAGTAATCTATGAAAGTCTTGTGTTGTCTATAGAGGAAATATACCTAAAGGTCCTGAAAATCATTGTCCTGGACATTAGACATATTTACGTGGGGGTCTAGGCCCAGTGATAAATTTCCATAGAATTCTATTTATTTCCGTCTGCAATTAGGCCAATCTTCTTTTAGTGGTCATGAATAATTGTTCTATTTTATCGCAACTAATAGTGATGATTAACATACTAGAGGGTAAGCGAGCGAAGCAAAGGGTCCACGAAAGCAAAAAGGTTGGAAACCACTGTGTTAGGAGGTATCACAAAGGCTGTTGTTCATTCTGTAATGAGACACTTCAATCTATCTGCTTCCTCATTCTGTAAAGTTTTTAAAATTTAGGTTCTGCTATCCTTCTACTGTGCTTATAAGTACACCTTTTATAGTTACTGTTTTTGGTAGCACTTTTTCAATTACGAATAATTATCCTTGATGTTAGCTTTTTACATGTAAAATTAACCTAAAAATATAAAAAGTCACTCACCTGCATACACTGATAAAGCAATGTCATTATGTTGCTACGTGCTACTAAACCTTCAATGTAGCTCTCCAAACCCTCTGCTAAGCCACTTAGCAAGTCCAATGCAACTATCATGAAGTCCTTATCTGGAGGCTCAACTTGGTCAGGATTTTGGTTAGAAGCCTTAATTATAAAGAAATATATGAACACAATAGTAAGCATTTAGTAATAAGAGTAAAAAGAACTACAGAACTGTCAAGATTAATTTCACTAATTACCTTCACCAAGGAGTATGCAACTGTTGGCTGTCTGACTGTCAGCAAGATTGCGCAGAAATCATCATAGATCGTAAAATTTTATTTTTACTCATAATTTTAAAATTTCAACATAAAATGTAATACTTAAATTTTAATTATGATATTTTATAAAGTTCTGATTTATGTTAAATCATAACTAGAATTTAATTAGGTATGCATTATTAAACATTCTCATTAAAAATCTTTGGTAAATGGATGTGGCATACAGCCCTGTTTTGGGGTGGCAACCCACTATCAGATCCCCTATTCTTTGGTGACCCAAATCCTACCCTTCCTTTGGGACATCCCTATAAGGGAACACTTTTCTGTGAAATGATGGGAAATATCAATAAACTATTGGCCGAATAAGGGATAATCAAACAGTTTTAGGCTAAACAGTATTTTCCAATCATTTCATATGAAAGTGCAGATTTAAATTGTGGTCAATTTAAATTTTTATTGTCGCTTTTAGGCTCCTAATGATACAATCAAATTCTCTTGTACTAGAATAGTGATACTTTCTAAAGCAGTTTTCAACATTTTAACCTAAAATAGCTACTTTTTAACAATCTTATAAAATATGTTTGTACCTGTATCTGTGCAAGGGTTGATTCTGTTAATGATACACATCTCTGATATACTGGTTCACTGTATGGCAAGAATCCAGATTGCAGAGCTGTAGCAACAGATGATAAGCATTCTAGCAATGGAAATAAATCCTTGTCTTCATCTCGTAATGTGTTCCATTTTTCAATCAAAGGCGGCATCAGCATATTAATGTATTCCTACATATATTAATTGGAGAAAACCACTGCTCTGGTAATTGTTCAAGGTAACATATTTTCTGCTCTGCAGTAATTTAATCCTGAAGTATAGTATACCCTTATAGAATACTACCTAATTTAATATGTAAACGTTAAGTATAGGCTCTGCTTAGCATATGTCAAGTTGTTCTGTTTCAATACAATAGAATAATGTTAGCAAAAACAATAGCAGCTCAACAATTACAATTTTTTATTTAGCAAAGTAAATGTACAATCTTGCCAGGAGCAAAAAACCCGGTTACGACGAACCGCCCAAAAACTGGAGGTCTGCATTTAAAAATGAAAAATTGATATTTGTAGATATATTTACAATGTTCTCCGGAGTATTGGAGAAGGGTCCACTTTCCAATGAATTAAGTCACAAATTAAATCATGCTACGGGCCTGAAAATAGGCACTAGCCTAAACAGGAAACACTTGCTCTTACTAAAATGCTTCAGGTGATCAGATGCTTCAAGTAGTAACGACTGAACAGGTAGACTTAAGCTGTGCACTCACTACCCCTGACAGTCGCTGGCCAATGAGATTCTATGGAGAACGTAAAGTAACCACGCGCGCAAACGGATTGTTTTTAATAACGATCCGTTCAGACTGCCGCCAACAATCAGATGGTGTGCGTTGTTTAACGCTCGCAGAGAGTGGAGTTGAATTTGTTGTACGATGCAGTGAGTACCAGGCTTAAGCTAACTACTGAGCCCAGCAAAAACAGTAGACACAACATCAATCCAAAAAATGAAAACAATATTGTTCAAGTTAAAGCTTATGTAGTCGGTTGTCTGTTCATCTTGCAAAGACTAGCAAGTGAGTATGCAATGTTTCAGGTGAAAAGTGACAAGCATGGATCCAGATCTTTATTTTCTGTTTTGATAATTATTAAATCTCCTCTAATTATTTATCTTGTTTAGTTCTTATGTTACTATATCATCTGTGCCTCCGGTCGGCAACCCATGGGTCACAACCCAAGTTTGGGTTGTGAATTGATTTTTGAGGGTCATTAAATTACACTTTAAAAATCAGAAGATTCCTGTTAAAAGAATGGAAACAAAACATTTTTTTAAAATAAAATATTTTGAAAAGTGACAAAAGTGTTAGCAAGCAATGTCAGAATTAGCTCAGTCAGTCCAAAACGATGGAAATCAACAAATCATGAAAATAAACTTGAAACGCTGTTTTTAGGTAATAACTTTGTTTAATAAGTATGTTTATCAAATACCATACTGTTTTTACAAGACACTACAGTACTTTGATATATTACATTGGCTGTATATTTTGTATCTTGGACGACACCGCAATGGTAACTGGAGGTCATGGATCGTGGGAAGCTATGGAAAAAAATTCTGGGTCCTAAAGGAATAAAAGGTTGCCGACCATAGATTTATGCTACCCGGGAAAAAAAGTAATTAATAAAAACAGTAAACACAGTAGTAAATATATAATTCATAAACAATATGAAGGTCCTTCAATTTTGTTCATGCACAAAATTGACAGCCTACAAAAGTAAGTTTCTTATAGTTTATGTTAAAAATCAAATACCTCTTTGTTCAAATGATGTCCTACTGAATCAGCCAGGGTGCCAATTGCATCGTATAATATAAGAAGATTCTTATGTTGATATTTACTAAATGCAAATACAAGAGTTTGAAGAATAATTGCCAGATACGGCACAAGTTCAGTGCAAGCCTCTTCCTCCAGTGTTGCAAATGCACTACATGCAGCTTCCTGTACCCTCTTGTTAGAATCAAGAATTCGTTGTAAAAGCTGAAAAATTGCCAGGTTTATCTTTAGATATTCATAAACAAATTATTATACAGTGATCTTATATAATAATAAAAATAAATCATTATATAATAATCTCATAATAAAAATAATATTAATATGTATCGTAATGAAGTGTATCTATTTACTATAATTTATGAATATTGATAATATAATATTGAATATTCTTTTAAAAACTGTACTGTCAGATAGGATAGCATAGGATAAGCCACTAAGACTGAAGACTTGATTCCAGTGGGGGAGCCTTCTGGTGGTTAAGTGGGCACAACACTAGAAAATCCCAACTTTTTTTCTGAAGAGAGTACTACATTACTTAAAACTAATTAAATCTCCATCATCTCGCCTGCTTGTTTAACACAGAGACATTCAACTATTGTGATGCCAGGAGTTCTCTTGTGAAACTAAGCCAGTGAAAATGTGTTCCACCTTTATTTGATTCCCTTCAGCCAGAACAACAACAAAATCAATAAAGAAAGAGGAGGGCTAAGGAGTGGCAAAAGCGGTACAAGAACTACTATCACCGGATATGTGTGCCCCTCCGACTCCGAATTAAATATTATTAACTGATATAAATATAAATTTTTTATCAAAAATAGCAATTGCTATATGTATCCTCCTGTCTTTTTTGATGCAAGATGAATCTGGTAGCGCGATGCTGAATCAATTCAATTTTGTTTATGTTCAACTTGTTTAGACCAAGATAGGTTGTGATAAATTGTGACACCAAGCAAATTAAGATGTTCGACATTTGTCAGAATCTGTCCATTCATTGTATATACTGGAACTGCAGGTGAGCGCTGACGAGATATTGACATTACACAACACTTAGCAGAATTCAATGACAACAAATTTGATGATGATCAACTTTCATGACTATCAATGTTCTGTTGTAGGGTTACAATGTCGGGGGGCGATCGAATGGTCATTGAAAAGAATGTGTCATTTGCGTATTGGTAAGGTTTATTATTTACATGCAGTTGAAGGTCGTTTACATAGACAGTAAACAACAACGGTCCAAGACATGATCCTTGTGGTATACCAGATAGTACAGCTGTCCAAGGCAAATATTTACCCTGGAATACCACTCACTGCACCTTGATTTGAACTGAACTAAAATAATACGTTTTCAAAATACTGCCCTATAATCATTTCACAGAGTGCTATTACACACAAATGTAATGAATAAGATTAATTGAAAAGATGCTATTTTTTTTTTTTGGCGATCCTTAAACCTAGTCAAGGATGTTGCATCCATGATAAATAATGGGAGCTGGTTCCATAATGATAAAGGTGCACCTGGCAGAAAAAATTGATAGCCATATTTTGTTTTAGATGTTAAGGATGTATTAAAGGAGCATGCAAGAATAGGATCTAAGTAAACAGCCAAACTGATATTAAAGAACTACAAGATTAAATATGGTGCTTTGAAGGAACTTTTAGGTTAAAAAAGGATTTTAGAATTTGTTTTTCTATAGGTAACCAATGAAATACTGTCAAACCAAAATCAGCTCAATAGGTGCTATACTCACCGAGACATGGTCAGCTAAACATGCAAGGTATCGCTAATTAGCTCACACTTCGTTAGCATGTATCTCACTAATTAAAAAACCTAGATCAAAAAATTTTCATTTCTGATCGTTTATCAGGGTCCCAACCACATACTAAAATTTGAACAAAAGATTGTTGTTTTTTTTTTTAGGTTGATTTGAAATGGAATTACCTAGAAGGGATAAGCCATTGGAAACCCAACTGCAAATTTCACTAATCAAATAAAAGACTACTCACAATCAGCCTAAATTGAATACTTACCACATTCATTAACGGTTTCAGATAGGTTTCATGAGGTTGGCTAACTATCCAGTGGGAATAGCGACTCAATGTCCAACATGTGATTGAGCGAACCAATGCCTTTTTCTCAGCAAGGCACTGAATGAGATATTTAGTCAGCTCAGGCAAGTGTGGTACCATAGCATTTGAACATCCTATAAAACAGACAGAATTTATTATTTGTAAATACAATTATGAATTACACAACATCTTACTCAAGCCATATATATATTTACAATGCATATTTTAGGTTTTTGGTTAGACCCTGCAAATATAAATATTGTCTTCACTGTTTGCATTTTACTGTATAATTATTATTTATTTTAAAATTTAGCAAACAATATTCTACATTAAAGTTCATTATACAACAAAGTGCAAAAATTCTCGCAATAGGCAACCATTTACTTTAACCCTGTCAGATTTGTTGGAGCATGATACCGACATCAATTTACTGTTGAAACCACTGCTTACTCATTCAACTGATTATCCTAACTGTTGTACTAATGCATGTACAATATGCAATTTTTAAAATCAAATTATATAAAATTGGAGAGGTTTTCCAATTTTATATAATTTGTGAACTGATTTTATAGCATATTCAGTGTACGTAATTGTATTTGTATCCTATTTTCTAAATTATGAATCTCATGTGCACGTTGCGTAGCTTTGTGATGACATAGCAAATGCATCGCTCTATCCAGGTTTAGCAACAGGCCAATGTAATCTACAGATTTAGATGATTCATAGATGGGTTTTATCCTTGTATTCATAAAAACTATTATCGAATTGCTTAAGTAGAAAAAAGAATGAGAAGTAATTGCATGCCGACCTGGATTAAAAAGGCATTGAAATTTGGAAAGTGAAGAAAGAACGAGAAACATAAGCCTACATGGTAAATATAGTTTAGCAATTACAGCTTAGCCATTGCAAGTCAAATCCTACCGCAAAAGGAAACATCTAGGCCTAGTTAACAAAACAAGCAAACTTAAGTTCACAGGATATTATTATCTAAGCAACAAGCATCGTGTTTAATTTGAAGGGGAATGATAAACTATCCTCTAGGATCTACCTCTTGTCAACATTGCTGTCACACCACTATATATATTTACAACATAACACATGGTTTCCCCAGAGTAAAATTGTGTAGTGTCAAGTGAGACGAATCACAAATCTATGTGCTCCGTCTTTCGCTCGCCTTTCTGAGTAAATTTAGGCCTAGGAGTGTCCATGGTACGAGAGCTCACGCTAATGCCACATTACATATGCAAGCTGGTCTGCTGATTTAACGCTAGCTGCACCTCTAATAATGAAAGGTATATTTTAGCCCGGATTTTGAAAAAAAAAAAACAGAATATTTATAAGGTCCTTCATACAAAGATACATGTCGCGAGTGAGCCACAACAGGGAAGTGTTCACAACATAACACATGGTTTCTGCAGAGTAAAAGTGTGTAGTGTCATGCGAGACAAATCACTAATTTAATTTTCATGATGTTTGCAATAAGACGACAATCGCGAAAATTAAAGGCATGCAAAAATGGCAAAATTTTGAATGATTTGTCTTCAAAAGCAAAGCTATATTTATCTTGGCTAGCTGGGCCATTACATCCCACTTCACTTCACACAGCCAGACAGAGTGCCACTAGAGTAGTGGTGGTAGCTAAGCCCTGGCATACCTTCAATCAATGGAATAAAAATCACAGCAATACGTTTATTTCTTCTATAATACGGATATTTCCCATAAGTTGGTGAACATTTTAGTCAACTTTGTTAGGCTTACATTTGCTGCAAGATTTCTAACATTTCAATTTAAAAAAAAACCTTGTTCAAGCCTGCCCTGTAATAGCTGCAGTATTCCTGCCTGTTTATCTGGCCTAAAATTTGGAAAACCCCACCAAAATCAGGAGTTCTAGCAAAAATATAGACCAGAGAGCATAATTGTAGGTTTCTGCATAATTTTAAAAGATGACTTAAAATTGTAAAATCGCAAAATAAAGGGCCGTAAAAATAAAGGGCTTTACAGTATCATATATATAACTTACGAAAACTATGTAGAATTATAGAGCAATAACATTAAAAATCAATGAGTATCAACAATTTTTATTATATATTAGATAATTAAAATTAAATAAAAAGACTATTTCAAAATTCTGCCTTATAGCTGCTAATGCCAGTGGTTGTACTCTACCTTCAGCAATTGCACCTAGTACAAGGATCCCAGATTCCTTGACTTCCCAATCCTGATGAGCTAAAGTCTCGTTAAGAATAGGCAAGAGAATTGGCATGAGTTCGTCACGAAAAACATTTGCTAGAACATCTAGAGCAGCTGCAGAACATTTTCCTACAAAAATGAAAAATTGTCAAAAAATTATTTTCAATACAAATTTAAAAAATTAAAAACATTCATTACTGTCTGTAACCTGCTAAAACTCAAAATACAACAACTGCCCATGACTGCCGAGGGGTGTCAAATTTACCCAAGGTCATTTCGTCCCAATTTCAAGAGCTGAACTTATAACTTAATAGCAAAAAAAATGATTCATAATATTAGGTTAAACTAAGACTGTCTAAACTGATGAGGTGATAATCTTTAAAAAAATTATTTTTCACATTAATGGGCCTACGTAATGAGATTTTATTGAACATCAATATAAAAAAACTGTAATTTTGAACAATTAAACCATGAAGTACTTACGTAAATTCCAGTCAGACAAAGCATCATCATCATCCATTCCATAATCGGAATCAGAATCATTCTATGGGTCAAAATAACCATGCTATTGCTAAATACATTTTTCTTTAAAATACAGTGTAAGTATGTTCAATATCAATAAGGAACTGCTTGAGTAAAAAAACCACTAGTGTTTATTGAAATTTGAAAATATTTGGTTTATAATGTGTATATAAATTAAATACATTCATATACCATATATTATATATATTTTACGGTGGAAATTTGACGTTTTCAGTCTGCTTGTAAATTGTAAAAACATTCATGCACAATTAAACTTTTTACGTTCAGTTTTAATTTAACAGTGACATCTCCTCCATCCAACAGTATTAGTAATTCAGAAAATTGTTATTAAGAGAGTTTTTGCATCTCAGTATTAGGCTGCAGGTCTATGCTGTACAGACATGCTAAAAACTGACACCACAGAAAGCCAAGATCCCTGGGAAACTTTTAGTCACAACAGAATAATACTGCAACAGCAGTCAAATGCAAAATATTAGTTAGAGAAGATTGTTTAAAAAAATATTCGCGGACCGCTTAACTCAAACCAACAGACCACACTCTGTCCTCCTGTGTAAATTTTCAGGAACACAGACTTTACTCTTCAGTTAGGCTTTTAAACAGTGAATTTATTTACTACTACTACACTCAAACGTGAAGGAAGCAGACAAATCTAGCAAAAAAATAATAAATTAATATACAAATATGCATGACTTACGAACACATTAACTGTGAACACTGTACTAAAAATACATATAATATTCCAAATTAACAATTGTGAAATTAGCAATGTAAGAAAAAGTATATCTAGCATAAATAAAAATACATATATCTCACTTAGATACATTACATAATCTGTATGTGGCATCAAAACACAAAATGTTAAAACTTAACCAACGTGAAAAGAGAAAGTACAAAATAGCTTACATCTTCATCATCATTATTGGTATGTTGTTGCGAGTGGGTTTTTGATTTGTGAAAGCGAGGTTTGATATCTTGTTCACTGTCAGGAATTGTTTCATCATCTTCAACATCGCCCTTCAACAGTATGATGTCAATCTCAGAATATTTCATACCTTTCACAAGGACAGGAATCAACCTATTTAATGAAAATTTATACAATAAAAAATATATTTAAAAAACAAAGGACTTAATTTTTTTAATAATTCCAATTAATTCACATATACAGTAACATCTCCCAATTAAGTACGTAAGATATTTCAATTGACATAAACAGGAAGTCAAAAAGACAAGATGCCTGTAAGAAAATTGATACCTCTACAATACCTATTTTCAGATTTTTTCAGGCATCTGGGCATTAAATGTGAGGTCTCACCACAAAATGAGTCTCATGGTAAATAGAAAATTTAGTTTATATTATATTAGGGTAGATCACATTAAAAGCTTTAATTTGGTCTTTGAATAGCTACCCTAGGATAAGTAGATCTCAAAGTTTAGGTGTATAAACACCACATTTTGAAAAAATCAGCCTTAAAGATAAACTAACTTGTACAAATAATAAGACTAGAATTACAGAATATGTGCAGAGAACACTGTTTAAGAAAATTCTCTTTAAAAGCACACAATCATAAAATATAAGTATCAAGTTATTTTATAACATTAACTTAAAAATTTATGACCTACAGTATGTTGGTGAACATCTCAATATGTTTGAAGCAACGATGCGTCTCATTTCATGGTGACACCTCACAATTCGCAAACATTTGTCCTTACTCAATTCAGTATATGATGATAAATAATTTTTACATTTTATTATTTATTAGTTACCTTTAGTCACAGAAACCAAGGGTATGTCAAACAGTGAACTAATCACTTTTTAAAGGGGTAATCCCTTCAACAGACGAACATACAAATAAGATGCTCTACATAGACTAATTCTCATTTAAGGCTGAGGAGGGTGGAGTTGCCATGCTAAACAATTTACCTTTGAAGATGAACTGCAAGAACTTCCTTGCAAACTGGCTGTTCTGCTAAAGTCAACCAGAACTCACAGGCTTCAAGTGCTACAGATTCATCATTGTCTTGAGTCCGCATCAACAAATACTATACAAAAAAACACCAGCAGACAAAGTGAGCTAAGTACTATAAAATTTCATCATTTGACAGCAATATTTACAGTAAACAGAATAAATTTAATTGTCATTTTAGTGTAACAAACTGTAAAACACAAAATAAACAATAGTTTCTGAAACATCTTTTTTACTGAATTCAAAGGCATAACATGTGTTTGTATGAAAAGGCTTTCTATACTTGGATTATATTTTAGACATTGAAATCATGCTATGTTACTATTTCAGCTTCAAAGAACACACTTATTACAACTAACTTTAAACCATTAAAGAAGTTTACTGATTTAGCATAATCCCATTTTTGCCTACCTGGACCATTTTATATTAATTTGAAAAATGGGCTATTGTGCAACTGAGTATACTAAATCTGTTCTCAAATTATATAAAATCTTTAAACTTCTTTAATAGATGTTTTCTTATAATTATATTTGACAGAATAATACCTCAATGATATCCTGCATGTGTGGTACGAGCATGTCAAGACGAACTTCAAGCAACATAACCAAAGCTCTACAAACATTCTTTCGAACTTCATTGTCATCGTCATTTGCCAACTCAAATAAATTCTGTAAAAAATATTAATGTATATATAGAGTAATATATCAGTAAGATATTTTTTATTAGATCATTATATTTGATAACTTTACACCATTATGTCATCCAAAAAAGCTGATTGTAATCAGCGCAGGAGCAGGCAGCCCCACCAGGAACACATTTATACTCCTAGGCAAAGAAGCAATGCAGACTCAGTGCCTTACTCAAGGACACAAGCAAAATCCACAGCTAGGGATTAAAAACCAGACCTCAAGGTTGGAAACCAAACCATTCTCACTGTCCAAAACCACTTACTATATATTTTAAAACCCAAGGACAAGGGACTGGTTAAAAAAAAGTACCTGAAAGGTATGTATGTGGCTACTGAATGTTGTTTATGTGTTTACAGTATTTTGTTGGTACAGTAAGACATCCATTTTGGTACCAAGGGGTATTCATAACTTAAAAAATCGTAAACTAGATTATGTGTCTATTTGTGTACGTTGCTGATGTTTGTGTGCTCCTTTACAAGGCAGACTATTGGTCGTAGACCGTCGATATGCCTGGCTGTTATGTTATTAGATAGTCAAAGGAGGAGTGATGCTGAAAAACCGCAAGTGGGAATCGAGTTCTTATCAGTTCGTTTGTATGTCTAAATAGGCATGATTGTTTTGATTTACTTATTGCAATGATTTAAGGATTTTTAATCATCATACCATGCATAATACATTGCGGTAAGTGAATTGACTGATATAATCACCAAGCCTTTCTAGCCTGAATAGTGCTAACCTATGTAGCACTGGTACTGGTGGGTGTTAATTTTCTTTGATAAAGTTGTTGTCTCCCTATTGAGTAGGTCCCAGGGCTGCGGAACGCGACAGCAGCAGGTAGTAGAATTGATGTGTAAAAGCAAAGCGTAGTTGTACAAGCAAAGTTTGTTTCCCAGGATACAGCCACTGTAACCATGGATCTGGTTATTCCTTGTTCATTCGCTTTTGTTGAAGCAAAAGCAGGTCAACAAGTCGATGTTAATTTGCATTCAGGATGTAATCAATTACGACTAAAAATGGGGAAGCCCCTACTAAGCGGGAAAACTTGTCATGTACATAATTTTTTGAGAATACAACAAGATATGTTAAATTAAAAAAGTTACATGTAAAATTGCTTCCATAATTAAGTTAGCCAATTTATGGAATAAATTTTTAGCAAATAAAATACATTGAGTTCATAATCTCGGCATTAGATTTATTTATTGCTAGTCCATGACTTACAAATTGCATGAGACACAACTGAACAGAGAAGAGTAGACATTAATGATGATTACATGATGATTATTGTCACATAGGCCATTTTTCCTTTCTTTAAAAATAATTTATTGTTTTTCTTGATTAAAATTATATTACTTGCATGATCCTCTTATCCTGGAATAAAGAATAGTAGTTAATATGTCACATAGGCTAGTATTCGTCCTTGACCTTTAAAAAAATGAGGTACGCACATATTTTTATATGCAATCAAAACTAAGTAATTGTTAAAGTTACACTACCCAAGTCAATAATTTTGGCTCTTTAAACAGCAAGAATCTCAGTGCTTCCTGGGGCTTTGCACCCCTTCCACTCCTATAGGGGCTTTCCCCTGGCCCAGGAGCCTACTGGGGGCTCTGACCCCAGCTGCTGGGAGGGGAAAACCCCATCCCAACCCACTTCTTGTACTTTGGTGCAAGTACAAGGAATTACTGAACAAACATTGTACTTATTAATCTGAAATCAAACCTAAACCAGATAATGGGCTCATACACAGTAAGATAGAATAACACCACAATAACAACCACTTTAAAAACATACATCAAGTTTTTGTTAAATATTTGACAAGTAACACATTCACATACCAAAAAATAATCAATTTGCACTATATATCAATGCAGAATTTTTAAGACCTGAATAGAATATGGAAAAATAAATATGATGATTTTACAGTCTTACTTTTATGAAGTCATCAATATGCAGCATTAGGACTTGTGTTTTGCTGATGATGAACTGGTTTACACAAGCTATAGCATGAGATCTGAAATACATGATTCCATTATTTTAAGAATAAAACACCAATTGTCTGTTTTTGCAGACTATAATCATAATGTCTAATTTAACTTTATTATAATAAAACACAATATATAAAATTAGCATTTACTTTTACATGAAAAAGTGTAGATAAAGATATCTATTCTTATACATACATACATATTTTTTAAATTCCCGAGTGCAAACACATGAAATATGGCCTAGCAGTATTTGGTAACAGGTAGCTAGAAGAAAAGAGGCCTAGGGTATAAAACATAATCACCTTATTTTTGGGCTTGAATGCTTAAAAAATCGTAGAAACTTTGGAATGAGAATATTAAGTGGTCTGTTCAGGCTATCACAGTCAAGAACCTCGGCAGAATCCTCACATATTTTCTGTAATGCACCAAATGCTCCCTATGATATGAAAGAAAGATTTAATTAAAATTGTAAAATTAATCACATTTAATAATATTCAAAAATATTCCAGCTGTTCTAAACTAAAATATAACATAGAATATTAACTGTAATAGAATGGTAGAAACAGGACTCAAATAAAGGAACAATGATAAAAAATATCGTATCTATCTGGTATAGCCTACAAAAAAAAAATCATCAGTTGTTTGAAGTTAAGTGTCTCTCCTCGGAATTCAACCCAAAACCTCTCACTGAAAAGGCCAGTGCATACCACTAAACCACAGGGCCGTAAGTATATTGCAGATGTACAACTCTACCAGGATCCTTCTTCAAACAACTGATATATATGCCCTCATAAAGCAGGCCCTAGATAAGGCCAAAAAAAAAAAAAAATGTTTGTTTGCCCTCCTCCACCCCCACCTCACTGAAAAAAATAGGGGAGAAAAAAAAAGGGTTTTTTTAGCTTTTATCTTTACAAATTAAAAAAAAAAACATGAGTGAATTTATCCTTATTTTTGGCCAGATGCCCTATTAATTAGTCTAAAGTGATATAAGTTATTGCCATTCTAGTATATCACAAAATAAATTTTAAAAAAAACCTTTTCCCACCCACCCCTATTTATCATTTTAAAAAAAAGAAGGGCAAACAATTTATTTTTGTTTTGCCTAAGGTACAGACAAAACATTCTTCTTTTCTACACGCAACTGCTCGTAACCTACAGTACAGTACTGGTAGGCAACATGTGGAATAGAAAAATGAAAATGTAGCATATTACTTGGTAGTTATGTCGATGTTTTTTAAGTGGATATGTCGCCTGGGATATAAACCTTTTAAGATCAATCGCGAGCCACACAGGATTTGGCCACCAAAATTCAAAATGGCTGCAAAAATTACAATTTTATTAGAGAAATGAAGCTTATTATTTAGTTTCAATTGACAATGTTTTTTTCAGTAGAATATCATCTGGGACATAAACCTTTCAAGTTCAATTGAGTGACACCCAGAATTTGGCCTCAAATCTAATATGGCCAACAGAATTAACTTAACCCAGAATTTGGCCTCAAATCTAATATGGCCAACAGAATTAACTTAAATTCTGCCTAATATTTTGTTTCTGTTAACGTTTTACTGTGAATTTGTTAATCCTAAATTAACTTCGAAATTAACATTAAGGCCACCTAAAAGTACATACATATATGTACACATACACATACGTTCTATTTTCTATTCATTGACTTTTGACACTGAAACGCATTTTTAGTTCATTATCATGATTTCACAGTACAAAAATGAATGATATTGAATGAATGAATAATAATAGGCTCACTTCACAAGTATTGTAGTCTTCTGAATCAAGAAGGTGGCAAAGAGCTGGCAAAAGTTCCTGCCAGTTCTGTAGTTCACCTTTGGTAGCAATAGTTGTGATAAGGATTCCAATTGTAGCCCGTATTAAAGGTGATGGGTCTCCAATATTCTGTAGGCATTCCCTCTTGATAAATTCAGTTGTTTCACTTGGAAAATTATGAAAGTGTGCCCTTACATTGTTTTTAAGAATAAGTCCACTTAATGACCTAGTAGGTTCATCTGAAAAATATAAAATATAATCTTATTAAAAAATAACAATTGAAAAATTCAGTTTAAACCAGACTTGCACCAGGGCTGTGATCTCTAGGTAAGGTAATGGCAACATAAATAAGATTTTGATTCTACCAAACAATGTATAAAACCTTTAAAATTACCAATACACATTATAGAGGATATTGGTATAATGAATTGGTTGTTACTTGAATCAGATAGTCTAATTTAGTTTGATCTATCAGCAGTATTAGTCAGATAACTGACAGCACATATACACATGCAGTAAAACGACTGCATAGGTTCCATTATACAATTTTTAGTTATTGAAGTAATACTGAATATATTATTAAGGGCCTATTTTAATTTACAATCAATTGCAAACAAAACAAAATTTTAATGAACAATTTTGAAACTTGCCCTCTGTCTTCAGCTTGGTGAGAACAAATATTAAATAGTTGTTAAAATCGGGAAACTGGTTCAATGATTCCAATTTCTAGGGTAAAATGCTAAGGAATACACTGTATAAACAAGTGAATTTTGTATTTAGAAACCAAAAAACAAAACAAAACAAAACACTGAAAATACATATCAAAAGGTACATCAATTAAAATGAACCACTATTTTTGTCAAACTAGAATATGTTAAAACAGAGAAATATCAATGATACTAAATCTAGGGTTAAAAAAAAATAGATACGCATTTCATATCATTTCAGAAATATAGTAAAAACAATAAGTAATAAAAAAAAATCTAAAGACATAAACTAGAAATGCTCCTTTTATGCTGCACAGTAAAAACATAGCCTTTCTATGGTGTGATTTTTGTCTGAGAATTAATAAGTAGGGGTTTGAAAGCAATCAAACTTACCATACCTTAGTTATCATGGTAACATGCAATTTACTATGACAACAACATGAAAAAATAATAATACAATTTCAACTAAATTACAAATTGTTTATAGGAATTATAATTGTATTTAGCAAAAATTTCCTGATTAATTAATGAAGTAATAATTATGCAAATGAGCAATCAGCATATTCATACATGTACCAAAAACAATTGTCTCATGGAAGTCAGTACCAATGGGTATCACTGTACGTGCAGTATTAAAATTAAATGTATTAACAAAAGTCATTAACCACTGGAGATCAGATGGAGGACTTAAGAAACCATAAATTTTTCCAAATTAAATTGGGAAAAAAAAAGAAAATTATATTCTAAAATTTATGTCTGAGAGTCATTTCCAGCCATCTGGAGGTGCCATAATCATAAATTTTCTTACCTCAGCCCCAACCGTGATGGGGTTGAGGGGATAGGCCTATCCTACATCCTTACCCCCTATTTTGAATTCCTGGATCAGCCACTGTAGATCTGGCTCCCAGAAATGACTTCTTCCAACTTGGGACCCCTGTATGCAAATTAGGTGTGAAATATATCTTGGCAGCAACAGAGAGTTGCTTTCTTTTTAAGATTTTTATACTAACTCACTGTTTATATTTTCTCTAAATGGAACATTTTCCCCACAAATACCCAACATGCTAAAACTGACCTCTGATCCAATATTTGCATACTGTATATCTCTGATACTAATGTCTGTAGAAACCTAATATATTGTTTTATTCATGTATTTTTTTTAAATTTTATTAAGGGGATTAATATCTTAAACAATATCTTTGTCACATGTCCCTTATATATGTATATAACATTTACATCCTAGGCCTAATTATGCCAATTAGGGATGAAAATATAGGGTTCTTATATCTTGAAAACTGCTGCTGTTTCTATTTGATTCAGTATATGTATACACCGGTATATATATATATAATTCAGGTTTTGATTCTAGGAATTACACCTTGGCTACTTGCATTCTTTATATGCAGTTTACATAAATATACAAATTAGAAGCAGAAGTAGTCTTTTTGAAATATATTTATTATCCTCAAAATAATTATCAAATAATTCTTTTTTTTTAAATATTATTTGATGTTCCCAGTAACTAGACTTTTGTGCAAAAGTCACTAATGCCCTTGTTTATTACCACCACCTTCACACTCCATGACTACTGGTCAAGATATTTGACATTGGTCTCAAATTATTTAGAAAGTATGCCTATATTTTATATAATATATTTCTAGAGAAGTTATCAAAAAAATGATCAGAACTCAAGCATATTATGACCCATGTTGCCCATAACTACTGATCATCGGGATCATCTTCTATAGTTAAGTTTTAAAATCTGTTAAATCTTAAAATCTGAGATAGATGATTTAAATTTAAATTTATGTAACATCCTTTGGTCTTATATGGAACAAAGATCACAATTGTAAAGGTATGGCTCAATATGAAACAATGCTTTATAAGTATATTCTAATGATAAGTATATTTTAAATTGAAAGTAACTGAAGTAATACATGATGTAATAAAAAAAGGCTTCCTTGTGAAGAACGCGCTGCAAACACCTGATGAAGCTCTGGCATCGACTGCCTGCGAAAACTTGTGATAATAAAATTGTATTGTCAAATTTGGTCCCAGAGTGCTACTTTATTATTAATAATTTCTTAATGTGTTATAAGAAGAAAGCAAAATATATAATTCAAGGTATCCCAATTTTAGCCCCACCTCAACATCTTACCTCATAAGTTTCAGAAAAATGTTATTACATTTATCATTATTGACTATAACATCACATGAAAATGTTACGAGGATGAAAACTAATAATATAATGTCAAAGCTCAATTATAGCATGTCTTTTTGTAGCAAATGTACATTAAAGCAAACTAAAATATTTATATTTCACACCTAAAATCTAAAAGAAAAACTTGTTAGGATATACACGCAAAAAAAATTTCTGTTTGTTGAACAATAAAATAATCTTGAATCTTGTGATGCACTGGGCCTACAGTAGCTCTGAAAAAACAAGTTCACCTCCTCTTTACCTAACATTAAAGTCCTATGTGGAGAAATCTAATTCAGGACTACTAATACTTATATCTTCTACCCTCACAATTAAAGTGGAGATAATCCTAAAGAATGATAAATAGACCGAGTCATGTTAAATAGAAGAATTAATAAGAATGATATTGTTGTATTTGTTTCTTTAATAACGTATTGTTATTTATAGTGTAAAACAATAGACCGAATTAGTCATCACAATTTCGCCGAGTGGGTATGAATTTGTAAACATTGGCTAAAGAGCTGTGCTAATGCACTGAGCGGAGTTGAAAGTGGCATATATTAAATTGCCTAAAATCAGGGCTCGAAATTCACGCTAGCAAACTAGCAATTTGCTAGTAGGTTTGTCATAATTGCTAGGTAAAAATTCACAAACCAGCAAATTAAAAAAAATGATTGCTAGTTGAAATATCTATACAAAATACAAAATATCTTGTAATTAGCCTAGTATTAAACTAAAACTAGACTAAACTGATCTACAAAAACTAATACAAATTTTATTAAATTTATTTATTTATTTTTTAATTATGAAAATCGACTAAAAATGCCTATAATCGACAAAAAACGATCGTTTTTTTTTTTTTCCTCCTGAGCATAAGATGTGAAGTGCACCACCAACATTATTTTTTTTAAACCTTACATTGCTTGCATGCATGCAACAAGCTAAGTAAGCAGTGTGCAGAAAAAAAAAATCGCTCACATGTGTTTGTTGACGGAAGTCACGGGCGATGCAATCGGTAGTTAAGGCGAACATATTTAATTTGGTTCTTTTTAGATAATAAACAATGTTTCAGATATGATACCTGTATTAATAATTTACTATGAAGCTTAGACAAATAATAGGTTACAACCTAGGCTTCAATTGGCAGATGTTTTAGGCCTAGCCTACTAGACCCTAGCCTAGCTAATCTGGCTAGGCCTAATACTGTAGTAGTAGACCTCCTAACCTAGGCCTAGGCCTACTACTGCACCAGCGGCCGCCTACAAAACGTCTAGCCCCAGCTTTAAAAGACCAAAGCCTATCAAAATAAATATTGTACAAACAAATCTTTTATGTAAAATTGAGTTTCTGTTATGGCCTTTTTCTGTCAAAGATTTGGCTTGCTACCAA
>NW_022747029.1:521696-532174 GCF_011630105.1 Anneissia japonica | reverse complement strand
ATTTTTTATACTCACTTGGCTATTTCTTTGTGATATTTAGTGTACTACACTCACCATAACAGAAAATATTATATTAAAACATTTAACACACAAATTTATAGAAGTACATCATTAGTTATTTTCATACAATTTATTTTCCAAAAATAAAATGTTGAGTTGGTATCAATATATTTTACTAATTTAGAAGCTCATTTTGCTAGTTACATTTTTAACAACTAGCACATTTTAGCAATAGGTTGCTAGTGGCTGAAAAAGTAAATTTCTAGCCCTGTAAAATGTAATGAAGTTAGCATAGAAGATAATTTTTTATAACGTATACTTTTGAATGATTCATAGATTCATGAAAATAAGGTTGATTTGATTTAAATTTCCACTCTCACTAAAAATATGAAGTTTTGAGAGGCTCACTCACAGGACTCGCTACATACAGCGCAGTGATCGCTGTTGATTTAGAGGTACACATTCAGCTTAAATACGGTCACCAAGTCATTTTGTTTCTGAAAGAAATATTTAAACTATAGGACAAACTTTAACATCATCTATACTTTATCATTGCAGGTTAATGAACTGAAAAATATGGCATAAAAGACATGGGTAGCCTACATTCATAATCTCCAGTAAAAAAAAAAAAATCAAACACAAATACTTCAAAATGTAATTACCAACCACTGCAGAAATTTTGTAAGAATGTGTTTTTCTGCTTCAAATCACACTGAATTCCAGAATTACTGAAAACAAAAGTCCAATGAATCTAAGTGATTTCGGTACCAAAGACAAGTATTCTTATAAACTCAAAAGTTAAAATAAAGCAGTTGGAAGAGATACTATTCCAAATTAAGGAATGTATTGACCCTAAACATTTTTTTTTTTTGCTTTTAAGTGTAAGCAACACTCAACTCGTAACCATAAAAGCTAAGGTATTACAGCTTTCGAGAATCAAAAAGTTCAACACAAGAAATGGGCTGTCAGGTAAAATTTGGTCTTTGGTCCGCCGGACCGATTTTGGCTTTAAAATTACATGCCAAATGTAGTCTGCATAAGCCTAAATCGGTCCGTTTTGTCTAGGTGTTTACACACTTCAGATGTTGATGCTGCTCCTGCCCAAGACCATCCAGACTACGACAGACTGAGGATACAAGGTAAGATTTGTTATGACTCATCTTGTTACTAACTTCCAATCTGCTTTCAGTCCTTCTAGAGAAGTTTCAGTAGATGAGAGTGTCATTGCGTTTGAAGGTAAGGTTGAGTTCATGACGTATCATCCGAAGAAGCCACACAAGTGGGGAATGACTACTTGGACATTGTGTGATGCCAGAACAGGTTATGTCTACAACCAGAAGCTGCATGTCAAGTTAGGAGGACAAGCCATCACTGTGCGAACAGTTACTGGCCTGTGTGGGGCTATTTCAGGTAAGAATCACCATGTATACAGTATATGGATAATTATTTTTCTGCTCCAGAACTTTTTACTCAGTTACAGGATATAAGTTGTGGTGCATGTGGTACACTGAGAGCGAATAGGATAGGAACACCAGCAGACATCCAGAATGCGAATCCTGCTGTCGGCGACTCTGTATTCAGGAGAAATGGAAATCAACTGTTCGTTGTCTGGAAGGACAAGAGGAAGGTGACTCTCATGACAAACCTGCACAACTTGAGGACATATGAGAAGGCGTAGGAGAGAAAGACACGGACAAAATTTTGAGGTAATTATATTAATTTTTCTGCATCTAACCTATCTAACCTCTTGATTGGAATCCCAAGTCAAAGTATGTATCCACTTTCTTTCAGGTAATCACGAAACCTGCGCCATCAAACTTTACACCCAGTACATGGGAGGAGTGGACCAAGCTGATAGACTGATATGGACGTACCTGCACATACACAAGAGCGTGAAGTGGTGGAAGAAGATCTTCATCTATCTTTTGGAGGTAAGTTTTATTAATGCTCTTCTTATTTACAGACATTTCCACCCTAATACTAAGTCTGCTGCGTCTCGAGTTCATCGAAGGTCTACTCCACGGATATGCGCATACTTCTTCTAGAGCTTGAAGGAGACCGCAAGCTCCACCCCGCCGGCTAACTGAGTGAAATTTTCCAGCCGGAAAACAAAGCAAGCCTGACTGTGTAGTGTGTTCTAATAGAGCGGTAAAGCGTCACCAAACTGAAGTACATGTGCAAGGAATGCAACGAGCCTATATGTCCTGTGCCTTGCTTCCAGCAATTCCACACTCTCATTGATTACAAAGCAGAATGCACCAATCACTGCAACTCCTAACGTTATTTGCTTATCCCCACAGTCCACAAATTTTCCAATTAGTAGATGCTTGGCTTGATTTTTTTAGGTTCGTGTGCATAATAAAAAAAAATCCTAATTTTTTCGTCACCGCAAAAATATCGCGCACCGTGACTAAATTAATTGTAATTGAAAATTACTTTCGTAAAACAAGGTTAATTAGAACCCGAAGAAAGTTGCGTTAAATTCAATATTAAGTATGAACAATTAATCAATTCCTTGAATCAATAAACCCTAATAAACTAAACAAATGCACGTTTAATAGGAATATTCTAGACCTATTTTAAAGACTCAAGGAACGAAATTAGATGTAGGCCTACGGCCAGGCAGCAGGCCGCCGAGGCCTCCTCCTACTACTAGCCTAGGCTGTATAGCCTAGCGTAGTTATGAAATCATCCCAAGATGAAGAAAGATGAAGATTGAAGATTTTTACCTGTCTGCACTGACCAAAAAGTTAGTGACAGTGACTGTATTCTCTCTCGAATGCTTTGGAAAATGTTTATTTCTTTGACGAATATGAAAAATTACAAACAAGTTCTTCTAACACAATACAAATTACAAAATAGCCTAGGCCCTATGCCTTGTTATTCATCGTATCTGTACACAGACTGCTGATGTGTAGTTAAGGCGTAGGCCTACTGCACGAGCACATATCAGCATATGCACAAAATATAAATACGCACACAGTATACTGATCATATCACTATAGCAACCGATGACTGGTACAACACAGTTGGTTATAAAAATTAACATTAATGGACGGCGATTGGCTTATAACGAAAAATCATTATACTTAGGTTAGATTTAATGCATTCAAAAATTTCCTTTGGGCCTTGCAGGCCTGCAGGAAATTTTTTCAAGCATTAAATCTAACCTTCGTATAATAATTTCCCTATAGTGTCCTATGCGGAGCTCTACTAACTGCTTATTATTATTTATTACTATTTGGCCAATTTTATTTATTCGGGTACAGTACAACATGATAAAAACATACAAGCACAAAGGCCATTTAATTAAATCGAACACACAAAAAAAAAACCCCTCACCATTGGCCCCCGGGAAACCTGGGAGTAACAAAACACCATCGAGAGTAGTCCCAACCAATACAGTAAAACCCCTCATTTACGTATGGCACAGGCCCAGAGCCATTCGTAAATGCGGGTATTCGTAAAATCGGGGTTTACCCAAATTCCTATATATTTGCACTGGTACTACTTACACTGGCATAGGCTAGGCCTACAGGCCTACGCAGCTAGGTCTGAGGGGGCCTAGGCCCCACAGTAGGCAGCTTCTAAGCGTTCTGATCCCACTCTAGGCCCTACACAAATTTGTTTTTATCGGACAATAACCAGGTGTTCCTTGATAGTGTCTGGAAGTTGATTGAATAATCGTTGGAATCTAACAACGGTAGATTTAAAATAAACATCTTTTTTTACTCCTACACTTATTATTATTAATCCTTAGTTCCCATCCTACCGGCACTGATAAGCTGCCGACCGGCATTGTGTTTTTTTTTTTAATGATTTTGTAATTCAGAAACAAATTAACAAAATACCTTGGTCTAAAATCAAGGACTAACTGTAAACGCCCTTTAGACAAAGAATGCCCTTCATTAAGAAAATAACTGTAGAAGTACACGTTCCCTTGGTAAATGTTAATTGTTAATTAACTGCCTTGCACTCGATAGGGCCAACACATGCCCATTCGTGCAGAACAAGTGTGCACGTCTAGAGAGGGATGAAATACCCAAAGCGAATCCACAGGGCTGTAGTACTGAGCACATGTGCAACAAGACCTGTTCAACTGATTGAGCTTAAGTTTAATATTACTGTTTATAACACACAACAGAAAGCAAATATAAACACCATAGCAGATATCAACAAATTAGTTGATTATGATTATTGATGTCTGAAACATAAAATTACATGTAAACATAATTAATATACAAGATTAAGAAAACACCACTTTACTAAAATATTGGCAAACAACTCCAATCATTGAATCGTGCAAGTTTGTACTGAATCAGCCAGTCAGACATTTTCAGCATTTGACAATCTTTCTGTCTTTGATAACATTCCTGAATTGGCAGCGTACAAAGACTTGCCCTGCTTTTCCCAAGAGAATTGTGGGTACCTACTTGTGGGAATGTTTCTCATTTAATTTACTATTACTAGGCAACTTGCAGTACTGGATAAATGGTAAATGATCAAATTTCCAGGAAATACAAGGACAATCATAAATTTCCAGGACTTTCCAGTACTGGAAAATGCTCATTTGGTTTTCCAGGACATTCAAGGAATTTAAGGACGCATACAAACCCTGCATACAATTAAACATATGATGTTAAATTATGTCCCCAACCTTTGCCATTCCTGAATTGGCAGCGTACAAAGACTTGCCCTGCTTTTCCCAAGAGAATCGTGGGTACCTACTTGTGGGAATGTTTCTCATTTAATTTACTATTACTAGGCAACTTGCAGTACTGGATAAATGGTAAATGATCAAATTTCCAGGAAATACAAGGACAATCATAAATTTCCAGGACTTTCCAGTATTGGAAAATGCTCATTTGGTTTTCCAGGACATTCAAGGAATTTAAGGACGCATACAAACCCTGCATACAATTAAACATATGATGTTAAATTATGTCCCCAACCTTTGCCCTGTAACATACCGTAACTGCTTTGTTTTATTTTGCTACTGTATAAGCCAGGCGACAGCGGCCATGTTTCGATCTCAAAGGTTTTAAAATAAAATTTTCTTTTAAATAAATATAAACATGGGATGGATTTCGCCACGCTAAATTAATCAATTTTAGCTGTAATAAGACACCATATTATTAATCTCACTTGGAAATATCATATTTCATAAAAATATGAATTCATAATTTGAAAAAAAGTTGTTTTTTGAAGATACCTTTTGTTCAAGGGTCAGTGCGATAAAACAACAGCACTTTACCAGTGACCTAGAAATGGATAATTAAAAAATCGTTACAAAATCTGGGGGTGGAAAATGGGGTGGTCGAAAACTAAGCTAAGGTCAGTCAAAAACTAGATGACTTTTACCCTATTTATCATATACTACTGTATCATAGCAAAACTGGTGTAGCCCTATAGTCTAGCCTAGTGTAGAGAATTTGTTTACGTTATTTTAATTAATAACGGTTAAAAATGTTAAACACAGTAAAAGTTCGGCCTAGGCCTACCTAGCTTCGGCTAGGGCTTAGCCTAGCCTAGGCTAGGCCCTAAGAAGCTTACTGTAGGCTAGGCCTAGATTTAATGGAGTGAATGTATCATTCATACGGAGGAACGTGACTACGCTACAGTCTACTACTAGCCTACTACCACAGTGTACTATGCCTAGGGCCCTATATATTTATTGACATTGTTAAAAAAATGTGCGATGATTCTGTTCGCTACTACTACTAGCCTAGACTAGGCCCGTAGGTAGGCCTAGGGGCCTAGCCTAGACTGGGCAATTCAAGTCTAAATAAAGAATATTTAGACTAGGTTAGAGAGGTTACTCAATATTTATAGACCACAGAAAGGATACTTGTTGTACAGCTCGCTGCACCTCTGTTGTGGGGCTCTGAGACTCTTTCAATAACTGTACAATTTGTTCAAGTCCAGCAGGTTCAGGTTGCCACGCCGCTACAGTCGCCATTTTGTACTCACCTAGTACAGTTTCTTTCAGCTTACTCCTGGCGATTGGGCGAAGGCTTCGCTCGACTGCTGAATCACCCACACGGTCGGCCTACTACGACACACATGCAATACAATAAAAATACAGTGAATGTTAGCCGAATTCATCCGAACACATCCGAAAATAACGTAAGCGCGCTAAATTTTAAGCAAGAGTACTTCACAGTATCACACACACTTTGACTCGCAAAAGCCTTTTTGGGCTAAAATTTTGTGTTGAAAAATCAAAAACAATTCATTTTCATTCCATTCAATTCAAATAAACCTTTATTTTCTTTCAAATCAAATCAAACAATAAAATTAAGATGTTAAAATTTTGAAAGCCCGAAATATATATATATATAATATAAAAAAGGGGCTGGTAGGCCTACGACGAGGAAAAAAGTGTTTCGTACTTTTTCATTCAAACATTACATTACAAAAAAAACATACACAAAAGTGGGCCCATTAATTACTACCGTAATAATTGAACACGACGCAAAAAATTTTGCAAAACTGCATGCACGTGCAGGCACGTAACGTGACTTTTGTGAGGTTCTTTTCAGTGGAAGTGGACCCTTTGGCTTGTATCATCTCGGATACTCTAGAGAACATTGTAAACATATCTACGAATATCAATTTTTCGTTTTTAACGTAACCTCCTTACCCCCTTACCTTACGATTCATGGCAAAAAGAATACGCATGCAACTACTCATTTGTTTATGTATGTATACACACACAAAATAAAAAATGAGAATAATTTACCTGACTGTTTTCAAGAGGGGAAAACCTTGAATTTTGAAGAACTTTAAAAGTCATTAAAATACATTCCAGAAGTCGGGAAAGCTCATTTCCCGCCTTCTAGGAATAAAAATTTTCCTGGGGGAGAACCCCCGAACCTCGTTTCTTTTTGGGATGTATCGATTCATGGAAAAAAATCGTATGCAACTACTCAATTTTTTATGTAGGCATATGTATACACACATAAGGCCTATCTACTGTAATAACAATGGGAAAAATTTACCTGACCGTTTTAAAGAGGGGAAAACCTTGAATTTTGAAGAACTTTTAAAGTCACTGAAAGATACTTCAGAAGTCGGGAAAGCTCATTTCCCACCATTTAGAAATCAACATTTTCCCGGGAAGAACCTGAACCTCCCTTTTCTCTTACGGTTCATTGATTCATTATAATACTTTTCAAGAGGGGAAAACCTTGAATTTTGAATAACTTATAAGTGATTAAAAGACACCTCAGAAGTCGGGAAAACTCATTTCCCGCCTTCTAGGAATCAAAATTTTCCCGGGGGAGAACCCGCGGACCTCCCTCTCCTTTTGGCATTCATCGATTCATGGAAAATTCGTATACACACATACAGTAAGGCCTATTTACTGTAATAACAATGGGAAAAATTACCTGACCGTTTTCAAGAGGGGAAACCTTGGATTTTGAAGTAATTAAGACACCTCATGAGTCGAGAAAAAACTCATTTTCCGCCATCTAGGAATCAAAATTTTCCTTTGGAGCTTATCGATTCATTGAAAAAAGAATACGTATGCAACTACTCATTTTTTTTTAAATGTATGTATACACACATAACAGGCCTATTTACTGTAATGAACAAATTTACATTACCGTTTTCAAGAGGGGGAAAAACCTTGAATTTTGAAGAACAAGGTCATTAGACACCTAGCTCAAAAGTCGAGAAAGGTCATTTCCCGGGGGAGGAATGTTGACCCCACCCCACCTAGGTTTGATTACAGATCTGCATGATTCATATTCCCATTCACCTTATAAGTGCCCCCCCCCCCCACATTGAAAAACGTTCAGCCGGCCGGCCCTGGTGTTAATATGGGATTCTTTATTTAAACAGGATAATTTCGGCGCTCGAGATTTGATTATTCCTTGACGACCTTGCTGGAAATTCTCCGACCGGGAGGTCCAAGCGAAGGCTCCAGGTTCCCGACAGTGGTCCTTCATCCCTCTGGACCACCGCTAGCGCCGCCCTACAGTGGGCCAGGGCGAAATCAGTGTGCCAAAAGTCCATTTTCGTGACTATGGCTTTTACACTTTTTTCACATGATTGAAGAAGGGTATACCCTGGTGAATCTATCCTGAAAATATTTTACATTTAAAATAATCTTAAGGGTGGTATTTTTCAACAAATGTCGGAAATTTCTACATTATATCAAAACACGTTTTTTTTTTCTTACAGAATATTCGGAATTACTTCAAAATGTATATGTTTCTTGTATATAAATTGGGGAACACAAATGTACGGTATGTTTTGGTTTAAATTTGAAGTTTGCATCAATAATAAATCGTTGTTTAAACGACAGAAAAAATATTTTAAAAAACTATTTTTAGAAAAGTAGGAGAAAGTTTAGATTCATGTAGATTCATTCTTTAATTTTTACATCACCATCTTCAGTATAGCCTTAGCTTTATGTTTGTACCAAATTTAGCTGCTACTTTTTGCAACTTCGCGAGCTAGACGCACTTTTATCAGTCTTGTTTTCGTAAATTGAGACACAATTTAATTAGAGCAAACCACAAATCAGAGGGATGTACGCGCGTCTACTCAACCAGTTCATGCAAAGCGTGGGAAAAGCACTCCAAAAATTGACAAACTGCTTGTGATTTAAACAGTAGCAAATCTTCTAATGTTTTGTTGCTGTTTGTACACTTTATTATTTTTTTTTTTGAGCAGCCTAATAATCCAAATATCATATATCATAATGAAGATGATATCTACAAGCTGGCCTATATCTTTGGCGTCAATTGTTTTTAACTTTATTCAAAGACATCCAAGACTTTGAAAAGCTTCCTGTTTCAACTTAAGGAGAGTTGAGCTACATATACGCGAGTAGTAACGACCTTCCCAGTAAACAATAATGCGTTATGATAACGTGACAATAACGTTACAGTTTTGTGTTGAAAACTTTATTTTGTAGAACCATAAATACGTACTGAACATAATTTCACAAAGTTTGCACGTTCCTACGTTGTGTAAACGTTATTTTGTAACATATCTAAGCACAACATTGGCCAAGAACGTTAGAAAAACGTAAACACGTGTTTGCCGGGTTTCTAAAGAAAATAACTCGTGGCTTGAAAACAGGATTCCATTTTCTGATGAAGTTATTAATGTTAAAATTCAATGATGCATATGAAAAAAATTGCTCATTTCAACTATAAATTAATACACAGAATCTTACCTACACGATCTAGACTTAAACTGTGGAAGTGCGCCTAGGCTAGGCCTAGTAGCTTCAGTAGTACCTAGGCTAGTCTAGGCCTACGACTGGTTTACTGAGGTCTAATACTAAGAGCCTCAAGATTTAGATGGTCTAGTGGTAGTAGTAGGCCTGGGCAGTATCCTATACTGAAATTATGCTTGCTTTCATAGTGCTAAATTAGGTTTTATATCTAAATTTTAAGGCACAAGGGTAGAGGTACACCAGCAGGGTAATTTTACCTGTTTTTATAATATTACTATTAAAATTGAAAAATGCACAAGACAATTATGCACATATTGAAATTTTATATGTTTTAAAAAATAGCCTTCTACAACATCTTCAATACGTATCATTTCCAGTGCGATAATTCATTCATAAAGGTATTTTATTCAAAAATAATTGTAATTGCAGTACTGTATTAAAGACTGAATTGTTACAATTTTACAAATTCAAAAAAAGAGACATTAAAAAAGGCAAGAGACAAACTTGGAACAGACATTAAAACCATCAGGCACTTAAAATTTTAAAAATATTTTTAAAATCTATACACTACAACAAATACATAAACAGATGAGACATGCAAAATGGTGTATAAAACACCAACTAGCTATATTATTAATGACGATACATTACCTAAAATTGATAAAATCTAAAAAACAACAATCTTTGTGAGTTTTGCAATATACAGGAGGATGAAGAACATATGTTATTCAAATGTAAGGATATAAAATTATGTTGGGTAAAACTTTATCGTATGTTACAAATATGCAATTTTGATATAAATGAAAAAATAGAATGGAATAAAATTGTCCAAGGATGCTATGCTGAACGAACAAATGAAATTCTATCTATTTTTACATTCTGTATCTATAAAAGTAAAGTTAAGTACAGACTCGGACTTGGGAAACAATGTCCTTGGGTTATGTTTTTATTGGAATTAAAGAGTTTAATAAGCTGTGATTTCTTAATTAACAATGAAAAAGCAAAAAAGAAATGGTCAATGATTGACCTTAATAAAATAAAAAAATATTATATTGGTTAAACTTAGTGAAAACAATTTCACCATATTATAGTCTGAAGGTAAATTATTTCGAAAAAATAATGTAGACTATAAATATTGTATATACACTGTAGTGTTTATAAATACAAGCGAACAAACTTTAAAAAATAGGCTTAAACAAAAGCTTGACCTTTTATTATATCCTTTATTAAAATGACAGAAAACAAATAGAAAAAAATGGCATGGTAATTGTACACCTTGACC
>NW_022747029.1:512507-521679 GCF_011630105.1 Anneissia japonica | reverse complement strand
AAAAAAAAAAAATTGTTAAAGATATTTTAAGAAGCTATATTGAACAACTCTTTACAAATTATACTGTGTATGCTGAACTTATGAATAAAAGTGGGACGACCCCACAAAAGAGAAAAAAAAAGTTATTAATGTTTTGACACAGAACAGATATTCTTTCCACACCAGCAGAAAACCCACAAGAGACTTAAAAACAACCCAAACGGGACGTCCTATCGAAGTATGGGAGGATCTTTCCAGAGAGTTCGCACAAGGGTAAAGTACAAGAGATGTTGACATAAAATTGTACGCACTGAACTTCTTTATGCAGCATTGCAAGGGGCGTTTAAGAAGAATCGATTTTAGAGTCAACTAATATGTATAAAATACATACACATTTTATTTCTCCCCGACGAATTGCTTATCTTCCCAACGCCGGGGGGGGGGGAAGCTCTCCTCGACGGGGACCATGCCCCTTCCCCTTCCCATCCCCCTGCTGGCGTCACCCCAGAGGCGCAAACTGGAATCTTTCACGACAGATGAAACATTGTCCATCTTTATAGCTCCATAGTAAAATGAGACTCCTTACACCAAAATAAGAGTAGCAAAAAAGCATTGCTATCCTGGTGGTACAGTATACCTGTCAAAGAGGACCGCAAAAGTTCCTCTTCAAAGCCTCTTCGTTCACACTGACTGAGACCACCAGGGTTTGCCCGACGGGGATCCGGGGTCCCCGACAGGGGCGGGGGCGATTCCCCGACAAGGGGAAGATTCCCCCGACGGGAGCAAAGTGGGCGTGGTCGAGCTTCGCTTAAAATGTTCGAAAAGAGGTTCAGGGGTGAAGCCCCCGACAATTTTGACAATTTAGGGGTTTCAGAGGCTTATTTAATCGATTTTAGAGTCTATACAAAAATTAATATGTAGAAAATACATATAATTTTCTTTTCTCCCCGACGAATAGTGGTTTTTCTTCCCGACTGAGCACTGGCCCCCGGCCCCCCGCTGGCGCCACCCCTGATAGCGATGTCCAGCAAATGCTAACCTTCGAAGGCGCGGATCAAGACCACCTTCAGGGGCGGATACAGGATTTAGCACAAAAAAGGGGGGGGGGGCGCCAAAGTAAAGATGGACGACCAGCCAAGGTACGAAGCACCGAGGGCAGGGGCGGATCCAGCCTGCCAGAAAAGGGGGTGGGGCGCAATCTGCGAGCGAAGCGAGAAGCCTTAGGCTGCGGGCCAGAGGGCCGCCCAGGGCCCCCGGCGGGGTGCAGGAGCAGAGCCCCTGGTGAGGGTAAAAGGGAGCGAAGCCCCCTTGAATCCCAGCACATTTGAGGAATATGAGGATGTCGAATTTGACTATCTAGCATGGTAGTTTTCAGTAACAAATAAATAAAAAAAAAATAGGTGTATGTCTTTTAAAAGAAGTTTTAATATACAGGGTAGGCCTACCTGCAATATGCAACTATGACATGTGTCATTTTAGTAATAATTCATCTACTCACAGCTGTGGGTTTTAGTGCCTCTTCCACGAACATCTCAAACATAATCTTTGACAACATGCAAAGGCTCATAAATGTACACCATTTCAAAAGAGAAATTTCACTTCTAGAAAACATGATGAAGTTTCTCAGCAACATTGAGCATAAAAATCACAAAATCAGCAAAAAAGAAAAACTAATATCCAAAATCCGTTAAAAATGTCGTTATTCAACAAAATCCGCTACAGTATATTAACACTGAGTAAATTACAAGTGTTCTATTTCTCACCAAGTGGATTTATGAATAGCACTCTCCTAGGGTGTTTTTGGTAGGAAAAGAAGACTCAAACACTGTGGGTGTAATTTTTTCTTTGCAAAAAAATAGGGGGGGGGGGAATACGCCCCTTACGCGCCACCCCTCCTAAATCCGCCACTGGAAATAGGCCTATAGGCCCTAGGTTTAGGTAGGCCCGGTTTTGTTTCATGTCAATTAGAGACAGGATTATACAATTTCATACAGTATATCTTGTAAATTACACAATATGATTAAACCAGGTACTTGAAAACAATAAGGAAGCAAAACTTACACGTCAAAAGTGTCAAGTGTTGTCTACACAAAAACTGTACTTTATTAAAAGAGTAAGTCTATTGAAGGGTGTCGTCAATGGAGATGTGCACACATATCAGTGTACTGTGGTCACTGAGCATGGGGTTGTCTGACAGCACAAACCTGCTGACCTCGATAGAGAGTGATTGATTGCACAAAGGTTTCCATGCTGGTGCATCTGCGCTAAACTGTCTTTGTAGCTATGCATTGCCCGATGTGACATAGAATCAACCTTTCTATGGAATTGTGTATCCATCTCAAAAGAAAAAAATATATATTGGGGTTGCACTCACTTTAATACATAAAAACTAGGAAAATTACTATATCCCCCTGAGCCAATATCTTGTTTGAGGCTGAGGTAAGAAAATGCTAGAGTTGCAGACTTTTAAATGCCAAAAAATGGCACTTTGATAATTAAATTTATTTCGGTTTTTTATTAACATTTAAAAAGGGGAACTTTATATTTTTTTTCAACCTCTGAAGGGGAGGGGGTTTCAGGCACCCAGAGCACCCCACCCCTGGATACGCCTCTGCAGCAATATTTTCCTTGTCTCTCTTATAAAAGCTACTTTTTTTTATGACTGTTCTCCATAAATCTCTAGAAGGACTCCACTGGAAATAAGTTTTCTTCTAGATTTTCGTGGGCTATCCTTGGTGTTTACACCGAATAAATACAGACCATCCAATCGATGATTCCTCGATGCAGTGGCCTGCCCGGGCGCAGCCTGCCCGGGCCCTCGTAAATATTTCAAAATTATTTTTAAAGAATTGAGAAAAAAACCGAAAATTATATTCAAATCCTGAGATGCCATTTCCGGCCACCTAGAGGCGACGTAATTATCTTATTTTTTCTTACCTCAGCCCCAACCATGATGGGGCTGTGGTGTCTATCTGTGAAGGTCCCACTCGGGGCACCATCTATTTCGAATTTTTGGATCCACTATTAAGGACCACTCCATCTGTGCGAAGGTCAGGGAAAATCCTGGATCCGCGCCTGTTCGTGCCCTCAAAGTTCTTGATACAGGGAGAATCTACATACAGGTCTTTATTTGTAATATGTTGTCTATGTTGATATTTAAATTCAAGCGTACAGTATCTGAGTAGGCCTAATCTTGTATATATAAAAAAAAAAAAACATCAAGTCCTCTCTCTCAAGAATCTATTCGTTTAATATCTTTTTATAGAAATTCCGTAATAAGGAATATTTGTTTTAAGACCCTAGGTCACCTGAGCGTTAGAGGATTCCCCAATGCAGTGGCGGATTCTTCAAGGAGATCCCAGTCGGCTCGTGCCCCGGTAAATATTTCAAATTTATTTTTAAAGGATGGTGAAAAAACTGAAAATTATTCAAATCTCGAGAGTGCCATTTCCGGCAATATAGAGGCGACATTTAATTTTATTAATTTTTCTTACCTCAGGCCCCAACCATGGTGGGGCTGGGGTGTCTATCTGTGAAGGTCCCTCTGGGCATCCTCTATTTCGAAATTCTGGATCCACCACTGCAAGGACCACCCCACCTGTGCGAAGTTCTGGCAGGAAAAATCCTGGATCCGCACCTGACCTTGAAGTTTTCTCATGCTGTATGAACCCGTGTATGAAGTTGCTCTTTCTCTTTTAAATACTCCGGCCATCTTGAAAAATCTAATGACAGAAGATAGCCTACGGCACAAGCAAAATAGTTTCGGTAGAACATTAGAGCCAAACATGGTTAGGTGTATGTTGTCATTGGGCCCGAGCGTTCAGTAACATGACTGTACTAGGCTACTAGCTATCTTGGGATCAGCAGCTGAACGCTGATTGTACTATGTAAAACAAGTAGGCCTAGTCTATCAAGAGGTTTCATACAATTTCAACTACCTTTTTTTTAAACAACAAATTTAAATTCAAATTAAAATTTATTGCAATCGTACATATACAATCGAACATATATACAAACTTGATAAAAACACTCACACAGAGATTACCCTCAAATTAAGAAAAAAAAAATTAAAGCTGGGATACAATGTCTACGATATAAACACAAGTAACGAACATGGAAATTAACAGCAATGTTTTGTCTTCACTGTATAATAGTAGAACTGTATGTACAATGGTATACTGCATAATTTACTGTTAAATATTTGTTAGGTTTCTTATCTTGAAAGGTGTGTCAAATATCGATAAAAAAAATAATAATATCATTTTAAAGCTGAAAACGACCGGAAAATAAGAACAGATTCAGATTTTTCTATTGAAATCACTAAACAAAATAGTACAGTCAATAATAAAGACGGGACAACAAAAAGAGCAAACAGCAAAAATGCAATCAAAATAGAGAAAGAACAAACAAATTTGGGCCTGTAATCTCATTTCCTTTCGCAATTTAAAAGCTTGTTTTATGAAGGTAGTTACGGCCAGAATAACATCATAGTAAGTTGATAACATTTATATTCAACACGTTATATTTTCATTGCGGATTTTTTGGGCTCAGTACGGACTCTAAACGTATGCATTTTCTTTTAGTTTTAAGGCGTATGCGGATTTTATAAGTCCGCAATGACGATATAACGTGTTATTCGTTATTTGATAACTGAATCATATTATTTAAGTCACGGAGTAAGTGAACTCTAAGATGGTCATAGAAATTGCATTTAAGGGGTCATTCAAGTATTATGTAACGCAGAGGGGGTGGGGGTATAGTGGAAAATGTTACAGTGTGTGACATAGGTGTGGGAGGTGTTGCTTGAAGTGTTACATCTGTCTCTTATTCACATCTAGATGTGTATAAGAGACTATGTTTGAGATGTTCGTGGAAGAGGCACTAAAACCCACAGCTGTGAGTAGATGAATTATTACTACCGGTAATTTAATGACACATGTTATAGTTGCATATTGCAGGCACCCTGTATTAAAATTTCTTTTAAAAGACATACACCTATTTTTTTTTAAATTTATTTGTTACTGAAAACTACCATGCTAGATAGTCAAAATCGACTCAATACAACCTCATATTCCCCAAATGTGCTGGGCTTCATGAATGAATAATACAGTAAGTCGTATATGCCTTAACAGTGAATAGGAAGATACAAGCAATGCAACATATTAAATCGATGATTATTATTGTTTTATTTTTATTAATTATATATAAATTCATTATTATTACTTTTTATTGTTAAATTATTGTTATTAAAATATTATTATTGTTATTATTATTGTGCATATTGTTAGGTAGGCCGCGCCTATAGGCTGACGTTACTACAATAACTCAATTTACTAGAACAATTCTTATACAGTATTTGTTTATTTACATTTTTGTAAACTTTGAATGATACAGACAGATAATTATTAAATAAAAAGTTGATTGACACTTGAATTTCATGTTGATTTTTAGTTTTGCCTGTAGCCTATAGCAGTGTGGTGGTGATGATTGTTAATTGCTGTACAGTATAATAATGGTTACAAAACAATTTAATTAAACAATATAGAAATGCCAAAATCCTCTGATTCCCCTTTTTTATTAAAAAAAGTAAAAAATATTAAAATAAATTAAAATATACTGAATGATGTGATAATGAAAATAAAGTAAATATATTATTGTATTCATAAGGCCGACAAAATCACCCATTGCATAGAAAAATTAACTAAAGAAATGATTAACTACAGTATAATTTGAGGAAAGAAACGTTTTCAACAATTATGTTAAGGTGAAGCAGACACATGGTTTGTATCTTCTTCTTTGTTTTATTTCCATTGTCGATACATATTTTGATTAGGCATGTTTATAAAATACACAAATAAATGGAAAAAATATATAGTTTAAATAAAATTTATAGGACTACAATGTTAATGGCTGTTTCAGGCTCCTTTTGGTATTAAGTAAGCCGGAAATTTCACTCACAATGCCTATTGTTGCATGGAAACTAACTATAAAAATCGGAAAGAAACGCCCACAAACAGGTTCCCACGGTACTCTTTAGGGTGAAGTAGACATCCTTTGTACGCCGCCTTTCAGGAATGTGTGGGCGCACTACTGCAAAGAGTGAAGTCAGATAATAAAATTAGACTGGCTGTTTTTAAGTGCAAACACACGCCTCTCGTCTATGGGTCCGATATTAATAACCTCTGAGGCAATTTTTTCCCCTTTTTTTTAACTTCCTAAAAGGGTGATGGGACTGAGGACGCCCCCGGCGTTGTGTAGCCTCGATCTTCCCCCTCCCCCTCCCCTTTTGACATCTCTGGATCTGGCCCCGATGGATCCATATTTGCGATTTGGATTAGGATGATGTACTGTTGTCTTTGTAAATTCTAAAATGATGATAATGATGAAATATTGTTTGAAGGTTTGCAAGTTTTTGAGAATGAGAATGTCTCATTTTTTGTTGATAAATGAAATTAAACATATGAAATTCACATAGGTATTTGATTTAACAATTAAAATACCGCAACAAAACAGAAAAAGCCTTTATTAAGAATCATTTAGAAATTGAAAATATAATTGTATTGTCTTGTACACTTGACTTTTCACTACTGGAAACTGCAAGAAAAAAATAATTACATACTGTAAAATTATACTCAAACTAATTAAAATTTCTGAAACAATAAACAATTGTAAAACTTAAATAATAATCCTACTGAAAAATACAAAAAAGAAAAAGTATTATGTATAGTCAAGGATCGTAAAAAAAGACAAAATAATCATACTAAAACAACAACAAAAAAATCTCTTTATAAATACAGAACCCAAATAAACCACAGTGCGTACTTTGCGCTCCATACTGCGGCTGTTAATTGCAATCTAATGCTCTTACAAGCAATAGGGCGCGTCTACTTCTGACCCGGGTCGTTTCGGCCTTCTTGTCCAGGTGGTTTCGTCCAAAAAAGGGCCGAAACGACCCGGCCGAATCGACCCAGGCCGAATAGACTCAGGGCCGAAACGACCCAAAATCCCATGTGTTTACAAACGGATTTCCTCATACAGATAGAGGCGCATAACCAGAAATCACGAGAAATTATCAATCCGCGAGTGATGTATGATGGAATTTATAGCGGGCCGCTAAAATTAATAAATTCAACTTAATTTGTCTCTTTTTACCTGTTTATAGGCTGATACACTGTATCGCAGTACCAAATATATGTTTTGTGTATAGTAAAGGACCCAACAACGGTAGGATATGGAAATTAACTCGTTGAAAATTTGCAGACACTTGGTCTTTAAAACCCTGTTTTATTACACACACATCATGGATACTCTCAATTAATCGCCGTGGCGCTAATTATTCTAGAGCGGCGCTCATCTAGATGTGTATAAGAGACAGCTTCTAATCTTTGACAGATCCCTGAAAAAAGCCTTATACAAGAAAATTTGGGCAATACACATCTTATTAATGTAATCTGGTGGCCATTTTTGCATTTTGGCGGCCATCTTGGATATGAAGTCAACTTTTATGTGGCCTTAAAGTTAATTTAAAAGTTAATTTAGGATTAACAACTTCACTGTAAAACTTTAACAGGAAAAAAGAATAGCAGAATTTACCTAATTAAGTTAATTCTGACGGCCATTTTAGTGGCCATTTTTTATTTGAGGCCAAATTCTGGGTGTTACTCAATTGATTTTGAAAGGTTTATGTCCCAAATGACCAATCCACTGAAAAAAAGCATTGGCAATCGAAACCAAATAATAAGCTGCATTTCTCTAATAATTGTAATTTTGGCGGCCATTTTGAATTTTGGCTACCAAATTCTGGGTGGCCCTCGATTGATCTTAAATGGTTTACATCCCAGGTGACAAATCCACTGAAAATATTGACATAACCAAATATTATACATTTCTCTAATAACTGTAATTTTTTGGTGGCCATTTTTGGATTTGAGGCCAAATTATTGATGGCCCTCAATTGATCTTGAAAGGTTTAAGTCTGAGGTGATAACTCCACTAAAAAAAGATGGCGGCCATTTTGGATTTTGGCGGCCATCGTGGATTTCAGGAAAAAATTTGGGTGCCCCACCCCACCCAAGTTTATTTCAAATAGTGTGGAGTTAGGATGATGACACTTTGACAGAAAAAATGGCAGTTCTTCCTTGGCTGGATGACTACTTCCTTTTACAGTCGTTTATCACTAATTTATTGGGTTGGAACCCTAGTGAAAACTTTTTTTTTCTTTCCGTCCTATTATATGCTTTTTGTTTTCCTGTGTCGGATTTGAAATAAAAACAAACACAGATTTCAACCACTAGACCGGCATGTCGAATCTAGTAGCAATGGGTACTGCACTGCTGTTCCTTTGGTGTTTTCGTCAGAAGATTTATTACTAAAAGGAATGAAGTTTTGCCCTACATGACTTGGTATGTTTCCAGCTACTTGCGAAATCACCTTGCAAATTCGGGTGCGAATGGAACCCACGACCCCCAGATGGGGGAAGACTGAACTTGCGTTTAGTGTCTAGTGTTGAACTCTATCCCAAAATAGCAGTGGGTCTGCAATGCTTTTCCGATGGTGCATGATTATGTTGCTCTACCTGACGTGTTATCGTAGTAAATGCCTAGTAGGTTACCAAATACTTGAGAAATAAATCTAAATAAATAATAAATAAAACAGGGGTGGTACCAGGGGGGTCTAAGGGGCCAGGGCCTCCGTCGGGAAGAGCTCCCCCTTGGGGAGAAAAACCTCAATTCGTCGAGGACAAAAAATATATATGCATTTTCCATTTATTAGTAGACTATATATCTATAAATTCCAGTAAATAAGCCTTTGAGACCGTTTTTCCCCCTGAAACATTCGAAACATTTTGAGCGACGCCCGACAACGCCCAATTTTCTCTCGTTGGGGACATCGCCCCTCCCCCACCCCACACGTCGGAAGCTAAGAAATTTATGAAATTGGTCATCTGCATGTATACCAGTAGAATGCATGCTCTTAGGGCATGTCCCCCGGCCCTCCAAGAGAATAAATGAAATGGAGAAAAGAATAAAATTATATTTAAATTCAAATTTTAAATTTAAATGAGACGGTACCATTGCCGGCCATCAGAGGTGCCATAATCATAAATTTTCTCACCTCAGCCCCAATGTGGGTGACGTGGTATTCACACCCTATCTGTGAAAGTCCATCCTCCTCTATTTCGAATTTACTACTG
>NW_022747029.1:508231-512417 GCF_011630105.1 Anneissia japonica | reverse complement strand
CTCATACCCTAAATATAACGTGATGGTTTATAAACATTTCATTTCATTTCTTTAGGCACGAGCGCTATGGACATATACCAATCATCGAACTTAACCACTATCCTATGTGGCATATCCACAAGGGACTGATTGGACCAGTACATCGGGGTAACCCCCTACTCTTCTCGAAGGATGTACTGGGTTCTTTAAAGTGCATACGGAACAAATGCAAACACTGGGCCTACGGTTTAAAATCCTTGTCCGAGAAGACTTGTTCCACCACCGGAACCATTGGCGTGTGAGCCGTTCGAACCAGCGCCGACATTGTAGCTGAAGGTTACGGTGCCCCTGATTTAACCGCTTGGCCAATCAACGCCGCTATAATTTTCATAGGCTGTCTGACGGTTTCAATTTAGGCCTAGGCCTACACTAGGCTACTATTTAGTGATAAAAAATAAGACGCAGCTAATAAAATATATTAAGGGGGACTAAAACCTCTTTATTTACTCCCCCTATAAATCCTCTCCTCCCCGCCCCCGGGCGGTGGCAAAAAAAAATCTGGATCCGACTGTTTGCGATAATGTTAAGTAAGTTAATGATGAATGATAATGAGATGTTGTTGTTGTTGATGATGGTGATGATGATGATTATAATTAGAATCAAGATGATGAAAATGATGATGATGTTGATGATAATGATGATGATGAAGATGACGGCGACGATGTTCACGATCGAAGATAATATTATTATTAGCATTAAAAACATAAAATTTAAAATTTACTTAGCATTGTGCATATGGTGCGCTTCTATCTCATTATAAATTTTCAGAACGCGGCCATAATAATGTTGTGAGTCACCGCTTAACACTATTCGGAATTTCAAATAAGCACCAGTGTTCTCTACGCTACATATCCCTCAGGCCGTTTCCAATGAAATTATCATACTCTCATAAGTGCACTCTCTTTCATAATCAACTCGTTTAGTGAAAAGAACGACACGTCTAAGGTTATTTACGTTCACTGGAAATACGGTCTATATCATTCTGAAGGCAACTATTTTAAAAGGATGTTTAACTTGGACCTAATATTGGAACAATAGGATAGTATAACTGTATTTTCTGTACGTGCATACGAGTATTTCCATAGGCGAATGTTGTTGAAGTGGGATTATCCATTGCTTAGGTCATAGTTTATTCGCTAACATATTGCTAGCAATGACTGAGCCTATTCAAGTCACAGTAGCAGTTTTACTTAACTGAACCATCCATTAGTCTAGAAATAGACATTCAATTAATGATTGTAAAGATTTATTACATATTATTTAAATATTTCACTCAGAAAATTCTTATAATAAGAAAGGTTTTAAGGCGTGCTTTTAAAATTATTTATAAGATAGGTTTGATTAACTACCATATTGTGCCATATGGTAACAAATTTAGTATGTCGTTTAGAAAGAATAATCCATATTTTTGTTTTCATCACTTTAAGAATCCTGTATCGTTCTTACTAGAACAGGAGTAAAAAAAACATGGCGTCGCCTTCACGAAGAAGGAATATGGTTGTTAATCAAGAACACACAATTGAAGAGTGGCAGCACAGAGACAGGGTAAGCAAAGACAATTTAAATTCTTCAATTTTAAGCAAACAAAACCTGACAAATCATGGTCATAATTGGTTGATATATACCTTTTAAGCAGTGGATAGGCCAGATATTTATTGCTCGGTCTATTGCGTGTCGTATTCTCTGGGTTTTTTTTTCCAAAAATTTCTAAATTGGATGAGGAGATACCGTCATTTTCATTGACTCGGTATAGAGTTAGTAGAGGTTGAAATATTGAAAATTGGTTGAGACAACTAACGTTAATTAATGACTCGATAGTTTTTAGGGGATTGCAATAACGCCCTCCTCCATTTCCATTGTCGTACCTTCCTCTCTACATGTTTCCCAATATCAGGCCCTCGCATATTCCCTGTCATTTAATAATTATTAATTTATTGAATTAAATTATGCATATTATTATGCCAATTACCAGTTATATAATCATTTATAAACTAATTAAAAATGTAAAGTCAGATTTTACGTATCTTCTCCAAAACAATACTACCTACAATCTCACTAATCAACCAGGGTGATTTTTCTGAAATGCACTGCTAACTTTAAATCACATTGTAAGTGTAATGGGAATTACAACCAATCACATTCACTTAATGAAAATATCGAGCTTTACCGACACTGACGAATCACATTGTAAGTGTAATAACAATTACAACCAATCACGTTCATTTAATGTAAATACCAACTTACACGGTACTGACCAATCATATTTCACTTAACTGGAATTCAATTCCACTTAAGTGCAATTCAATTAGACTTAAGTGAAATTCAGTTACACTTAAGTGCAATTCAATTAGACTTAAGTGCAATTCAATTAGACTTAAATGCAATTCATTTGCACTTAAGTCTAATTCCACATAATGGAAATGCATTTACACTTAAATGCAAATGTATTTAACTTAAGTCAAAATCAAAATGTCAATTAGACTTAAGTGCAATTGAATTGCACTTAAGTGCAATTGAATTAGACTTAAATGCAATTCATTTGCACTTAAGTCTAATTCCACATAATGGAAATGCATTTACACTTAAATGCAAATGTATTTAACTTAAGTCAAAATCAAAATGTCAATTAGACTTAAGTGCAATTGAATTGCACTTAAGTGCAACTAAATTGCACTTAAGTCTAATTAATTGCACTTAAGTGTAATTTATTACACTTAAGTGGAATGTATTTCACTTAAGTGCAAATGAATTCCACTTAAGTGCATAACATTCTACTTAACTGTAATTCAGAGGTAAATGATAAAACGGCTTGCCATAGACCCGCTGGCACCGCACTTGCCTTGAAAATTTGCAGTTTGCCGAGAAGTTTCCAGTTGATTATAAATATTCATGCAAGCTATTGAGATTACATTATGCATGAGGCGACTGAGACCGAGGAAGAAGAGACTACCGTCTCGAATTAACTAAAGCTGAGCATTCACTGCGTCCGGTGGTCGCGCTACGACGTGCGCGCAACGATCGTTTTTAATGACGATCCGACCGCGTATTTTTTCTGCAGTACACACAAGCAACATAGATTTCTTTTAGCAATCAGAACATAGGAAGCCCACGATGACGTGAAAACATAATCGCTCTGATCATGGAGGTATTAAAATAATCCTCTATCTACTTTGCTCTGATGAAAAAAAGTATGGATCCTCTTTGTGTGGGCCGGATGAGGATAGTCAGTTCACAGAATTTAATAGGCAGGGGCGGATTTACGCCGCCCCCGCCCCCCCCCCCTTTTTTTGGGAGGTAACAAAAAAGAAAAAAAGAAATGAAAAGAAAAAAAATGAACATCTCAATGTTATTTTCGGGCGTCTAGCACACAAACATTTCGCGGGGGAACCCCTGGGATAGTGTTGTATCGATCGACCCAACTTTCGGTCCCCCCTTTTGGACATCTCTGGATTCGCCCCTGGTAGGCCAGTGTGTGCAATGAAGAGGAACAGGTATTGACCCTAAGATTTATGTAAGAAGCCTACACAAACGATTAACAAAAACATCATCAATCATCATTTTTGAAACTGCTAGTAGGCAAGTGTGTAGTGGTCAGAGTCTTGCGTCTAGGCTTAGTCTACTATTTGCTACCGTATCACTAGTCTAGGAATAGGCCTGTAGATCCTACTACTCTGGGTCTAATGTATAACGCAGGCTGTTGCTGTATTCTGTGCGCGTGGCCTAGATTATCATCATCGTTTGGTGGTATGTACATTGATGTATAACGCAGTCTGTGATTTATTGTTTTTCTTTTTTTATTTTGGGGAGCATCGGCAGTCTCGCTCTCTGCCCTTATTTTTAAATGAGGTTTTAAAACTGGGCGTTGGTCCTTTAATTAATTTTCTCTCTTCCTCTCTGTTCTGTCTGTTATTAGTAGGCTGGCACCTGCCTATTTCCTTAAGGCTTCATAATCAATTAAAATACCAGGGGCGGATTTTGGGGGGCCGGGCAAAAAAGGGGGAAAAAAGAAAGAAAAAGAAAAAATGATAGCCCACAACGCCTCAAATGTTATTTTCGGGCGTCTAGAACACAAAAATTTCGCGGGGCATGCCCCCGGACCCCGTAGGACGTTGTTGTCTCGATCGGCCCAAATTCCCCCCCCCCCTTT
>NW_022747029.1:506315-508134 GCF_011630105.1 Anneissia japonica | reverse complement strand
TTTTCGTTTTTCCTTTTTTTTTTTTTTTTTTTTTTTTTTTTTTTTTTTAACTAAAGAGCTCAAAATACTCGAAATCTACTACTACTACTACTACTGTACTAAGGTACAATTAGGCCTACATACCAATGCATATACAGTACAACATAAAAGAATAAGGCCTATAAAAAGAATTAGGCCAACAATAGCATAAAACAACCTTCTGGTAACAGCCTAAGTAACCAGTGCTGTTAATAACCCACCTTATAGCTAGTAACTTACTGCTTTTAATACACAAATTTGGTGGTTAGAAAGTGACATCTTTTACTGTGAGGGTGAGAACCTGAGCATTGGTGTGGCAAGCAGAGATTTATGGATTCAAACATCGCCAACTGATAACAGAGATACACTGAAGAAGTTGTACTAGACATACATGTATCCAACCGGCTTATGTTTCTATCCCAGTTAACTTCTAGGTGATCTACTTATGAAATCAAGCGTGACTTAACTGTCATGTGATGCTCTCTGAAGCGAGGGAGCTTCTACGTGACACTGAGGGCAAATGTCTGGCTTTAAAGGACAAAGTCAAAGTCACACATTTTGACTTTTTGACCATTAAGACACTAAGTTTGTAACCTGTTACCTTCTGAAATGCACTTTGTGTAGTTTTTACTTGCATAAAATTTTTAAACATTTGACACTTGCGAGCTGAAAATCAGCAGTATGGATTTGAAGGTCAAATCTAAACTAATCGGACATGAAATATGAATTCCTGGATATCTACTATACAGTACATTGGAACTAATTGGAATGTTATAGCTGTACTGTAACTAGCTAAAAGCATAATTTTCTATTACCTACAAATACTGACCTTTCGACAATTGCGATGGCCACAGCAGTATTTTTTTTTATTTAAAGGTCAAACCTAAATCAACAGGACATCAAATATGAATTATTGAATGTTAACAGCACAGTACACTGAAATTTTATAACAAATGGAACTACAAATAATTGACCTTTAACCACAAACATTGAGCTTCGACCTCAAAAGTGACCTCAGCCGCATTTTTAGATTTGAAAGTCAAACCTAAATAATTTGGACATCAAATATAAATTTCTGGATATTAACAGTACAATACACTGGAATTTTATAAGCGAACTAAAAGCTTCATTTTTTTTATGAACCACAACTGTTGACCATTGACCTCTGAGATGACCTCTGTGTAATTAATTGTAGTTTTACTGTACATCAGTCAATTCAGCTTTCATTAAATCCTTTTATAAGGCACTATGACGAATTTACAAAAGAAGCGTTTTTTGACAAAAAAAAATTGGCGGTCATTTTGGATTTGAAGGTCAAAACTTGATCGAATCATCAATCCGACATAAAACATCTCCTGGGAACCAAAAACCCTCAAGTCCATGCACCAAAGCAGCCATGTAGTCCAAAATACTGAAATAATAAATTTTAAAATGGCGGAGGGCGGCCATTTTGGATTTAGGGCTCTCACGGGTTATGCCCTCACACCCAAGCTATTTTTGTTATAATACCCTCAAAGAAGACAAATCCACAGAGAAACTAAGTTAGCCTCCACGGTCACGGAATTGCCAAAAATGACCCAACTCAATGTCCTGCGGTCGATTTGCTCGACCTGCCAAACGAGGCCTAGCATCATAGAGAACGCGTGCCATACACTTAATATTTTTTTTCAGGTTATCCAGTTTTGCAAACACGTAGGCCTAGCTTATTCTTCGGGGAGCTTTGCCTGTGTAGTCCAGTCATGCGCAGTACATATACTTTTGGACTTGGTTACTTTTTCGAATCGTCGATCCGAAAGTATGC
>NW_022747029.1:500442-506227 GCF_011630105.1 Anneissia japonica | reverse complement strand
TGGCTCGCATGGCTCGCGCATTGGCTCGCATGACTCGCTGGCTCGCACTTTGTCACGACCCGTGGCAAGCCATCAATCGGACGAGTTTGCCTGCTTTCCGGGCCGCTTCCAGTGCGCTGGCCAGAGAGTGACACAGTCGATCCGCTTCGGGCAGCATGTGGTCGAGCTGCTCAAGCCTTGCTAAATGACTCGGTGGAACAATCTGCTCTGGTTGGCTCTGTTGCGGCTAGAAAATGTATAAATAACATTCTAAAATCTGCATCTTACTTTCGATCAATACCAAATTCGAGGACATGCAACATTGTAATTGTGTAAAAATTTGAAGTAAATCGGTCTAGTAGTTTTTAAGTTATTGCACCCAGAAGGACACACAGACACACGATGCGCAGACAAACAGACAGACACATACACACACACACACACACAGACGTGCGGTATTGCAAAACACCCTTCACCACTTCTTCGGAGAGGCGAGGGTAACAATGATATATCTATTGATCCTTTGCCCACGTCTATGATCGTTGAAAATGTGAGCATTCTCTTAGGCCTACCTATCGTAAAAATCTTTCATTTATTGGAATCCGGCACATTTCCTGATAGCTTTATTTACCTAACCTTTGAAAACTAATCGAACGGGCGATCTTTACGCAACTGACAACTACTTGTGAGAAAATGATGTATATCCAGTTTTGCAATCGGGATATAAGAAGAACAGAAGCACAGAAACTGCCCTACCAATATTCTGAATGAGATGAATTTAAGCGAGTTATAATACTCTTTCTTTTAGACCTCAGCGCTGCATTTGACACTGTGGATCCGATCATTGGCGATTGCTACAACGAATGGAGGAAAAATTTGGAATTACAGGATCTGCACCCGTCTTATAAATACATATAATGTAACTCACCGTACTCAGTGAATTGTGATTGATGATGTGCTCTCCAAACAGTTTGAGTTGACGTTTTGCTTGGGATTGTTGTTTTTCACCCTGTATATATCAAAAATGTTGATAAAATCAACTCGCTCCTGGTGTTGATTGTTACACTGTTACACTGATGATATCCAGGTTTATGTGTCTTTTAACCCACATTCGTTAGACAGTAAAATACCTTCAATTTTATTACAAAATGTGTACGGTACTATTCGAACATGGATGTGCAAAAATAAGTTGTTTGTGTATGAGGACAAAACTGAACTTCCTTTAATTGGTCAACAATTTGATAAGTTGGTGTTAACCTTGCAGGCATTAAAGCGGTCGATAATGTTAAGATTATCTTTTGATCTATGAAGAAAGATTATTATTAGACTTTTGTAGTTTTCATCAGTTGCATAATATCAGAAGAATCAGCACAAGCGTGAATGTTTCTGCTTTAAGTACTCATAAGTACTCATTCATTTGTCACAAGCACAATCGATTGTTGCAATAGTTTATTTTATGGATTTACCAAGCTGCTAAATTGAGATGCTTCAAAGAATTTAGAATTCGGCGGCCCGTCTTCTAACAAAAACAATTAGAAGGGCTCATATTACCCACGTTCTTTTCGACTTACATTGGTTGCCAATAAACATGTATTGAGTTTAAAATCAACGTTTTAAATTGGAAATGCTTACGTAATACTGGACCATCGTATCTTGCTGATCTCTTACAGGCCACAGTTGTTCTCGATACAGTTTAAGTTCCTATAACGGTATAACATCCTGAACCTCGGGGACAGAAACTTCGCAATTATTATGCTGCATTCAAGCTTTGGAACTGCCTTCCTACTGATTTTAAAAGAACCACTTCACTGAATACATTTAAAAGTAAATTGAAAAAATCTTTTTTTACAAGGCCTTTGATTATATTTCGAAAGTGTAGTTTACCTTCGCCTACTTACAGTATGTGGTGTACTCGACAGTTTTAACAACAACACACAACAACGACACACAACAACTAGATTTCGAGTCTTTAAAGCTTTTGTGCCCCTCTTGTTTTGTCAAACGTCTGCTGGGGTACATATGGGCTGTATTTCAATAGGTGACCAGACCAGTGCTTTTTTAAACTGAGATTTGAATTGATTTACAGTTTTGGAATCAATTACATGACTAGGCAGAGATTTCCAACAGTTAATACTTCTGACGGAGAAAACATTCTGTCTTGCTTTTAACTTTACATGTGGTTTGTAGGTCATGAACTGGTGTCCTCTTGTAGATAATACTTCACTCATATTAAAGAACTTATTTACATCAACATTATCAATGCCTCGCTTTATTTTGAAGATTTGGATCATGTCGGCACGTTGCCTTTTAAACGATATGTTGATAGTTTTAGGTATTTTAAACTTTCCGGATATTCGAGGTTGTGTATAGTTGGTATAAATTTAGTAGGCCTCTGTTGCACCTTTTGTAACATATATTCGTCCCTTTTAAATATGAGACACCAAACTGAATTTCAATATTCAAGAGATGGGCGGAGTATATTTTTATGTAATTGAAGTAGACCGAATTCATCCAATGATGTGAATGTTCTCTTAATTATTCCCAGCTTATTTAACATATTATATAATATATATATATATATATATATATATATATATATATAAAAATCGAAAATTGTTTTGCAACACAGATTAAATCGATTTTAGGAATATAAACCTTTATTACTGGGTTCCAGTCCTTAATTTTTGTCTTAATCAATGAAACTATTAAATATTATATTTTCTTGTGGTAATGCTGACACACACACACATACGCACCCACCCCCACCCACACACACACACACACACACACACACACGGTGGGTGAGTGTTAACCCCTACTTTGAGAATAAGGGAAGTCACTTAGTTCATCTTGGGGGCTCGGGTTCCAGTTACGCGCTGGCTCTGTGGGCTATAGATATTAATGCAATGAATGAAAACTACAAAATCCTTCCTATGTAAACACTACTTAATATTTATTATAGAAAGGAGGATTACAAATGGGAATGTTAAGTTCGGGAAATTAGCTAGAGCAACTACTCATTTGAAATCAAATTGAAGAAAAATTATGATTGTCCATTCACCAACTATAGCGTAGTGTTCGCAATACTCGAAACAGTTTCTGCAAAGTAAATGAAGATGATGATGATGGAATATACAAACGAATAAGTGAAAACAAAAGCGAGAGACCAGATCAAAGTTTACAAATTTAGTTAAGAAAACGCGAGAATTGGCAACGAAAATTCAATTCATTTATTGTCCAGAAATAATACACCATCCCATATTCATTGGACATGGGCCTGGGTGTTAATCCAGTACAAATCTTGGAAATACTCCATCCAACTAACTTTCGATTAGGACAGCAGCCTACGCGACCTCCTTTCTGCTGAGTCGACTCGATCAGATCTGACGGTGTAGACTTCAGGGCCGGCGGAACGTTTTTCAAAGTGGGGCGGGGGGCACTTATAAGCAGACGTGTAACTGGGGTCTTGGGCCAAAGGTAATAATTTTCCCGGTTAGTAATTTGGTGTGATATGTGATCCCCCCCCCCCCCCCATATAGAAAACAATACGACATAGGGCTTATTTTATTATTAACATAGGCCACACACGTGTGTTTGAAACTAAATATAAGCATTTTCATCGTGGTTTTATTTATTACAATCATAGGTCTATTCTTTCATCATCATTACACATTGAGGCCCTTCTTTTAGGTAAAACGATCTGTCTTAAATTTTCTTTCTCAAGTTTGGGACTATTATGTTTTTAAATAACTTAGAAGGTAAAGGAGGGGAAGCACAAGCTTTAACCCTAACAAATGCGCGCACGAAAAATTTTTGTGTTTTTAATTCTAATTTCGTCGGAATTGATCAAAACTCCCTAAATGTGCAATTTTTAGAGGAAATTGGCCTACCTCAACAAGAAATGCTCTTATGTTATATATGGCTACACTCGTTTTTTAAACTGAATATAAGCATTTTCCTTATAGCTTTATTACAAACATATTTATTCAACATCATTACACATTGAGGCCCTTCTTTTAGGTAAAACGATCTATCTTAAATTTTCTTTCTTGAGTTTGGGACTATGTGTTATAACTTCGAAGGCAAAGAAGAGTAAGCACAAGCTTTAACATTAAAAAATGCGCGAAGCGCGAGAAAAAGTTTTGTTTTTTTAATTCTAATTTCGTCGGAATTGATCAAAACTCCCTAAAATATGCAATTTTTAGAGGAAATTGGCCTACCTCAACAAAATATGCGATTTAAAATTGAAGGTTTTCAGGCACTTTCCCGGGTGAAAAAGGCATTCAATGGGGAAAGATTTTCCACAGATGGATAATTTCCCCTTGTCCCCCGGGGGTTACGCCACTGCGGAGAATATCTGGTGGCTTAGATCAATAATGCGCTATGGACACTTTTTGCAGTGGAGAAGGGGTTGCAGGCCGGGGTATTGTGATATCTGTTCATTATATCTTCCTTTTTATTCTTGTCTTTATTTTTCTCTTCTCGTTTTCTTTTTCCTTTCTTTTTCTTTCCCCTTTTCTCTTTCCCTCCCTATCCCCTCTTTCTTTTCTCTTCTTACCCAGCCCGGTAAAAGCCGTCAGGGGGAACAGTCAACATTCCTCCCCCGGGAAATTTCGATTTCTAGATGGCGGGAAATGAGCTTTCCCGACTTCTGACGTGTCTTTAATTACTTCAAAATTCAAGGTTTTCCCATCTTGAAAACGATCAGGTAATTTTTTCCCATTGTTATTACAGTAAATAGGGGTTAGGTGTGTATACATACATAACAATTTAAAAAAAAATGAGTAGTTGCATACGAATTTTCCATAAATCGATGAATCCCAATAAGAAGGGGGGGTCTGGGGGGTTCTTCCCCAGGAAAATTTCGATTCCTAGAAGGCGGGAAATGAGCTTTCCCGACTTCTGAGGTGTCTTTTAAATTAAAGTCATTAATACTTAAATATTAAATACTTCAGAAGTCGGGAAACCTCATTGTCCACCATTTAGAAATCAACATTTTCCCGGGGAGAACTCGAACCTCCCTTTCTCTGGGTTCATTGATTCATTATAATAATTTTCAAGAGGGGAACACCTTGAATTTTGAAGAACTTAAAAGTAATTAAGTTCTTCAGAATTCAAGGTTTTCCACTCTTGAAAACGGTCAGATAATTTTTTCCCATTGTTAATACAGTAAATAGGCCTTATGTGTGTATACATACATAAAAAAAGATTGAGTAAGCTGCCTACGTAGTTTTTCCATGAATCGATAAATCCCAAAAAGGAAGGGTGGGGGAGGGGGAGGTCCTGTGGTTCTTCCCCGGGAAAATTTTGATTTCTGGTGGCGGAAAATGAGCTTTCCCGACTTCTGTGGTGTCTTTTAACGACTTTTAAATTCTTAAAAATTCAAGCCCCCACCCCCTTGAAAATGATTCAATTAATCAATGAACTCCAAAGATAAAGGGGTCCGGGTTCCCCGGGAAAAATTTTGATTTCCAGATGGTGGGAGATGAGCTTTCCTGACTTCTGTAATGTCTTTTAATTACTTTTAAAGTTCTTCAAAATTCAAGGTTTTCCCCTCTTGAAAAAGGTCAGGTAAATTTTTCTAATTTTTTATTTTATGTGTGTATACATACATAAACAAATGAGTAGTTGCATGCGTATTCTTTTTTCCATGAATCGATAAATCCCAAAAAGAAAGGGTGGTCCGGGGGTTTCCCCCGGGGAAATTATGATTCCTAGATGGCGGGAATTGAGCTTTCCCGACATTTGAAGTGTGTTTTAATGAATTTTATGTTCTTCAAAATTCTAATTTTCTAATAGCAACAAA
>NW_022747029.1:488445-500422 GCF_011630105.1 Anneissia japonica | reverse complement strand
CAAAAAAAAAAAAAAAAAAAATCAGCTCATGGGTCCTGAAAAGTTAGGTCTAGAATTATTTTCTTTTTCCCCTTTTTTGTTGCCCAAGGGAGGGGTCAGGACCCATGACCCCCTCCCCCAGATCCGCCAATGTGAATTGCGAGAAAATGTAACTCGGTCGGGTACTGGATAAACATTCTCTTTCTCATCCTTCTCCTCCTTCTTCCCTCCTTCTTTTTTTTCCATTTCCGATCATACAAAAATCTCCAGACATTATATATTTTTCGCCAAAAAGTGGCCCCCCCCCCTCCGATTCCGCCGGCCATGGACTTAGACTGTCATCCAGTCTCTACATTTTGTCTTAATCAGTGAAAACTAATAAAATTAAATCGATCGATTTTGGCACCAATGGCGTCCCATATTACTTATTTGCACTGCGTTCCATACTATATTTCTTCTTGACGCAGGGTTCCCGGAACGCCGCCCGCAGCTCAGGGTCAAAAGTGGAACGTGAATTTCCGATATGGTTTCGTAGTCAGATTTTCGAGAAAAACTTCAGCTACCCGTATTTCTCGACTGAGACGTCAGTGGGCGCTGTAATTTTTATGGAAAGGAGATTGTGCAACCCTTAATTCGTTTTAAGGGAATTTACGCTTAGAAACCTTGTAGATATTAATATTTTGGTTATAATAAAAAATATTCATTTTTTGGTGACGTCACACTCACGCTATAGTTAGCATGCATACGTCATAAACTAGATTACGTCACCTGGTAAGGCAAACTTTCCCGGCGTGCTTTTTCATGGATAAACAAACAGCACTGCTTTGCACATGGATGCCTTGCCTAGCTAGGTCTACAAGAGCCGCATTGTTAGCATTGTTATAATACTTAAAAACAAGGTACCTCTGCAACTGAATTATTCCTATTTATTAATTTTTTTTTTCTTATTTTAATTTATTTCTTTCGAAAGTGTAATTTCTATCACATATAATTTCACTGCCTAGTTAGGCCTGGGCCTAGGCCTTGTCCTATTGTTTTGTCTCATCGTCCGCCTACGCAGTCAGTAGCCCCCCCCCCCCTCTCATACAGTACAGACGTTTGCAAGGCAACAGAACGTGATTGCACCTTCCTTCCCAGGCGTAATTACATTGGCATATTGTTAGCTAACCAGTTGTGTGTGTTTCTTTGTGAAAATGAGTACCGCGGCGTACTCATTTTCACAAAGCATTTGCATCCCTTCTTGGAAAGAGGGAACTTCGAAATAATTGTCTCCATATCTTCGCTGATTAAATTAATCACCGTAATTTAGCTTACACTTATGCATTTAGGGAGCACTTAAAATGTACAATAATAGTTTCATCTTGCTGTACTGTGACTCCAACATCACTGGCGCATGGTAACAACCAACTGACTGCAGACCATTTCCGTCACACATTACTCTCTATATAACACAGCACCCCCTAGATCCGTTACCTCTAGATTTCAAAATTAACGGTAAACCATGGATAAACCATGCTGCAAACATAAAAAGTTTCTTGATATAACCAGACGCTGGTGGCGCTCTTCGAAAGTTTCTAACACTTCGGAAAATTGTGGCAAGTCTAGGTGTAGACTCTTCCCCATCTAAGTTAGTATATCATTGTGTTGGTAGGTACTCTGATGGAATGGCCACATGCGGTGGCGTAACGCTGGGGACGTGCCTTGTGGCTTTCTGAGACTGGGGGCCCTTTTAGGTCCCGGTCGCCAATTCCATTTTGGAATTGTAGATGTGCTCGTGTTGTAATCATGTTTGCCATTGAATTTTAAATGTTTTAACGAAGAAATACATCAGTGGCAAATTTGAAATAGGGAGGGGGGCAGCGATGATCGGGGCTGAGAGGTAAGAAAATTTATGATTATGGCACCTTGATGGCCGGAAAAGCACTCACAGACTTAAAATTTGAATTAAATGTTATAAATCTAAAAAGTTGAAACCATGTATGCTTCGATGGTTCTACCATCCAAGGGAGAGTAACTACTGTTATACACTAAGCATAGCTAAGGAGTAGTGAAAGAATAAGGTGATGCATATTGGACCAATTATGGAAAGACAGAATCAATGAGGCAACTAAAATGTGAGTAACAGAGAGTAATTTACCTTTTAGGCCCCGCTTTGGATATTGTTGCTAAGGTCCCACAAACCTACAGAATAAAAAAAAATAGGCAACTAAGGCAAAGATGACAACATGAAAATGTGAAATTTGCTACACACAAACCGCGGAGAACGTTATCTTGTTATTATAAGATCTTTGCCCATATTCATGCACCTTCACCAGGTTTACGCACATGACCGCCACCGGATTTACTACTCCTGGGTTAACTGCAAGACAACATAGTGTCACCTGTTCTCCCTGCTTTCTTTGCTCATTGAGAGGTATAGTAGGCTACACACACAGCAGCAATATTGTTAATATGGCCTAATTGAAAACAATGTCTGTAAATAGCCGTATTTTCTTTGCAAGCTGTTCTTATTTTAATTGATTTCGAAACTGTTATTCCACGTGATCGACCGTCACATATTACTGTATGTTCTGCCACATAATTGTACTGTACTGACTGTACTATACTGTACCTCTACTTAGGCTTATCCCCGCTACAGTAGAGTATGCTAGGCAACAGAACATGATCAGAAAACATGTACCCTCCTCCCCAGGTGTTCATGTGAACGTTTATTGCATATTGTTAGCTTACCAACTGCGCGTATTCCTTGGTGAAATAGGAGACAGATAATGTCGTGGGTTTGTCCATGGGTCTCTCTACCCAAAGCAGTACACGAACCAAATACCGTGTGATGCCATGGCCGGTTGCGTGTGAAGAGCAACATGTAAGCATTCAATTAATATTAATTTTATTATTGTTGTTATTTATTGTATTATTTATTGTTATATATTTACATTTATTTGTACAATTTTGTCATGAACTTGAGTAAAAACAGTCAAGATTGAATAAGTGTTTTCGTCAATAAAGTTTATATATAGGCCCCTACTGTATTATGCCTTCAGGATAAATTAACCTTATAGCGACCGACAGAGAAAAGTATATGAATAAGAGTGAACACACACAAAATAAAACCGTAAAGGACTATTATTGCATCGCTTGTGTACACCACACACCTTCTGATATTATTTTGTGGTTCCTAGAAACGCCACTTCACTTTTTAAAATCATATTGTCTAATTATACAACACACAGTCTACTAGTGTTTCAGGGTACAGCTGTCTTCGTCAAGTTACTTCACTGCTGCCGTCTTTGCCATTATTCTTTCATTGTGTTCATTATGTTGCAAAATATTATGGGCCATTTTTTGAGACAATCATTACCATCATAAATAATGATTTTAAAAAACCAGAAAATACATTATTTTCAATTGTTTACTATGTGCTTTGGAGAAGCCTTGTACATTATTGAACAAACAATGGTTAAGTTTCCTGTCAATTTTCCAGTACGTAAAGTAAATAGGCTACAACCTGTTTTGCACATAGGGCTATTTAATTTCATGTGTGCAATGGAGTTTTCCGAACTCCATTTAATCAAAATAACTGTTAACCAATGATCTCAGATGAACTGTTTTTTGCAGGACAATTTCCCAAATGCATACAATTTGGCCGGCCTATTTCGTTTTTCTGGCTAAACCACGTACAACAATTATGGTTTTCTTATACTTTTTAAAGTAAAGCAGTTGTGTTCACCACTTACGTGAACTGCTGGCGTATTCGCCATTCGTCAACTACTCCACAGTAAGTACCCATACCCTCTCACTCACAAAACCCCACTCTTGACCATGACACGCCTCTTGTCATGTCATCACATCCACACGTAGTCATTTTCTGACATCGCCAACATTGCTGCCTCTCACATTATTCCCTTCAAGTACACCAAATTCTATCTTATCAAAATGTACCTTCCCCACCTCACCTTACCGACAATTCTAATATCGCTCTCTTATAAACGACTATATACATTTTTGTAGAGTTACGTACGCGCAGTCAATTGTAAAAAAGAATAAACTGAGATCTAAAGTATGTGTCAACATCCAGTTGTTGCATCTTCCTTAATTTATCATCTTACTGTTTTTGTTTTCTCATAGTCGAATGGTCGATCCTGAGAAAGGGTCGCGCGGTTCGTATTATTTTTTTCCCCATACAGTTCCGGAAGAAATGATAGAGGGCACTATTTAAGGTCATTTAGAACATGAATAATGCATGCTGCTTGACACTTCTCGCGAGTCGCGAAAGTGGTGTTCGCTGTTTGTGGAATATGAAAGCTACGGTGTAGTAAGGGCATGGAGCCAAAAATTATACTTGTTTAGCATCACCACCCATCCCCAATTTTTTCTCAACCCCAAAAAGGAAGAAAAAAAATCATCGAGGCAGGCTCGTCTATGTTGTTAATTTAAAACAACACGGTCCAAGAAATGCTAACCAGAATCATATTAACAATCATAGCCTGGAAACAATTCTGGATTAGAAGAGACAAATGAACTAGCAGCAATGCGGAACAGTGATGAATGGAGGATCCATGCTAGGGCTCGGCTCTCTATAAATACGGTACATAAAGTGAAGTATAAGGAGACTAGAGCACAATGCCAAGCTAGGCTTCCTACGGTACAGTATAGCAGTTAGGGATTAAATTTCTGTTGATTATAAATATTCATAACCGAACTCAGTGTAGCGTGACAGCTAATGAGTTCACATTATGCATGAGGCGACTGAGACCGAGGAATAAGACACCATCGTTCTCCTAACTGACCTAAAATAGCACCCTCTATAATTTCTGCCGGAACTGTATGGGAAAAAATAATGCGCGCGGCACAGAGGGGGCGCCGTATCCATCGCCAAATATAACCGCTACGGTTCGCTCTTTTGTTATACAGAATACAGAATACAGAAACTTTATTAATCCAAAAAAAGGAAATTTATTTTGTTGACAAGCTCAAAACTACAAAATCACAAAAGTCAAAAACAGAATCAAGTTTTACAAAAACAAGTAGAATTAATTAAAGATTAAAATATATTACCTAAAAGCGTACATTATTTAAGTTTAAAATAGCAATTTTTACAGTCGTTACAAACAATACAGATCAACAAACTCAGTTAAGATTTATCTTTTAACAATCGAGTTGTACAGGTGGCAAGAATTTAGCACAAAAGATTTTCTAAAACGATCGTGATTTCCTTTAGGTGGGCGCAGTCCACCTAAAGTTATGATGGTGGAACAAGTCTTCTCGGATAACTCAAAACCCAGGCCCATCAGTGTAAATATTTTGGCATTACTACTGGTATATATATATGTACAATATTATCTTCGTCCCTTGCATTAAAGGGCAACTACATCAAATTTGCTCATAAGCACCGTACTCGATGTAATCGGTTGCATCATCGGCAATTAATCGCCGTAAACTGGCTTACACTTATGACTGGAGTAACTACAGCACTCAAAATATACAATAGTCATTTCGATATCCGACTCACCCCGGGTTTTAATCGCACATATTTTGCAGACATATTGCATGAATATTTTGATGTTGCTGTACTCCGAGGTCATCGTAACAACCAACCGAATGTACACCATTGCCGGTTCCACCAGGGGCGGCGCTGTGGGAGGGAGAGGGATGGTCCAGGGGCGCAAAGGACCCCCGTCGGGGACCTCTAGACCCCACGCTTGGACCACCTGTCGGGGAATTTTCAGCAAGGTCGTGAGGGATTAACTGTTTCGTGCGAGAAGAGCTACCGTATATGATTGTATGGGTTGTAGAGGTGGCGCCAGCGCTTCCCCGGCAGGGGGTTGGCACCTCCGATAAAGAATCCCAAAATTAACACAAAATGTTGTTATTTATAATAAAACAAATTTAGTATTTTCCCCGGCGGAGGAGGGGGCTACGCTCCCCCGACGGGGAGGTGTGGACCCCTTGTCGGGGAGCTTGGACCCCTCGTCGGGAAATTCCTGGCGTCACCCCTGGTTCCCACACAATTACGACACTCTACAGCGTTTGCAAGTGCACCTCCTAGCTCATCTGCCAATCATTGTACAGGAAAAAAAAGAAGATACCGATGCCATGTTGGGGGCACCATTGAAGTTTGATTGAAGTAGGGCCTACCAGTTTAGACAAATTTGTTTTGGCAAATTATTTTACAAGAGGGCCTCTTGGTTATTACAAACTTTGCAAACATTCTTTATTCTCTTCTCAAATTGCTGCATTTTGCATATACAATATTGATGTGGTTATACTCTTTGTCTAATTCTTCAACATGTTTAAATGAGTTTGAAGAAATTTTATTTGTCCATATAAAAATACAGAAAATTTTATTGCTTGGCAGATGAATATAAAAGTAAGTAAGTACAGTACAAAGCCAAAGAGTGGTACATATAAAAACATACAAATGACAATGAAAATAATAAGGAAAAACTGTAAAAAATGTAAAAGGTAGCTAAAAACCAGAAAATGTCCTTTAGATAATAATTTGTATTATGATATTTTTATGTTTAAAAATGTTGTAGAAATTAATTGCAGTACTGCCTGGTTATCCATCAGAAAATTAATAATCAATATTTATAACTGAAATATCTTTGTGAAAGCTAATTCAACACTATTCCTTTGAAGACAAAATTCCAACATTTAAACACATTTAAATGCACTCTAAAGGTGATAGTTTTCTTTTTTTTTTCTTACGTAAAGAGGAGGACACTCTCAACACCAAACGCACTCCCTTAAGCCTGTGCCCCTCGTCCGTCGCTACGCGACATTCTTCTTCGCCTTCTATTTTTTTCTGGCTAAACCCCTTCACTAATGTGGAATTGTGGAGCACTCTAGAACAGCTAACTCTGCTGGGGTTGAGACTTTTGACTTTAGCATCTCGCAGAACTTAGTGCTGATCGTGAATGAACCAACGCGTGTCCCGGACTGAGAGAAGCTACTTGCTTGATGTCTTCATGTACACTAATCCAGATGATTGCACTGCTAAATTTACCGCACATATAGTAATTCAGACCATTGCCAATACTGTTCATATATCAGTCAAAAATAACCTTCGTCTTTTTTTATTTTCATAAAGTTGCCTGAGATGGTGCTGTACAACTAAATAAATAGTGTAACTAAAGACCAGGACCAGTCGACCTAATAATAATAATAATAATATTAATAATAGTAATAATAATAATAATAATAATATTAGCAGTCGTATTAATAATTTAAATAAGGCCCTGAATAACGATAATTCAACCACCACCACCACACACACACACACAAGATCAAGTCAACATGTTAATTGTATCATTATTTTTATCATGACATCTGATGGACCTGGCAGAGTAATGATTGCATCTAACAGGTGTGTGGTGGATACGATAAGAAGAAGAATATATAATTTCGATTAAAATAAATTTGGGGTAATCGCATTCATTTGGGTAATTTTGTTTCATTTTGTGTAATTCCGTTTTAAAGGTAATTTCATTTCATTCGCGTAATTCTGTTTCATTTATGTAATTCCGTTTCATTTAGGTAATTCCCTTTCATTCAGGCTTTCATTAGTTGATTTCATTTCAATTGAGATTCATTTAGCGGCAGCTTTCGGTGATTCTGATTGGTCGGTCGAAGCGAGTAGCCTTCCCAGTGGCGGATCTAGGATTTAACAATGGGGGATGGGGGTGGATAATGCGATTTGCGAAGCACCAAGTAGGGGGAAGGGGCATGGTTTTGCCAAGGGCGCAGATCATTTCGTGAGTCCACACCTACCTCAGATGAGAAAATTATAGGAAATAGTAGCTCTAGATGACCGGAAATGATACTTTTATATAGTAAATTCATCGTTGTCACATCACCATTATAATAGTCAAAATGAAACACCAACAAATTTCTCATGATGTTCAACCAGCGATTTTCGGCAACCATAGATATGTAATTAATATGTGTAATGTACTCTAGAAAATAATACTTAAACATTGTCTTTGATGTATTTTATAGTTTTAGCTTACCTACTTCAAAGCCTAGTCCACACCATAGTAAAGGGCTGAGGTGGGAACATTTTGGGAAATAGTAGATTACCGGAAATGACACTCTTAAGGCCTGTTTATACTTCAACGATAACGATAACGATAAAAAAGATAAAAAGCGATTGTTCATAATATAGAAAACAAAAAGAAATAATAATTATCGGTTGTCATTTTGTGCGATTCCTTCTGGTCTGAAATGTGTCGTAACAAGTTTTATTTTCAATCGAACATCACAGCGATTAATTAGATCGATGATGATAAATTTTCTATAAAGGCCTGTTTATACTTCAACGATAACGATAAAAAAGGTAAAAAGCTATTGTTTATATAAAATAAAAGAAGTTTCTACACTAGGACGATTCAATGACGATAACAAATAATTTAACAAATCAAATCAGATGAATCATGGAAAAACGATAAAATCTTTGATACTACTATGATTTTAATGTTTTTCCATGATTATGACGTCACCTGATTTAATTGGTCAAAATATGTTGTTATCGCATACGGTAACTGATAAATCGTTATTGAATCGTTCTAGTGTAAAAACTTCTTTTATTTCCTTTTATTTTCTATACAAACAATTGCTTTTTAGCTTTTTTTTTTATCGTTATCGTAATAAGTATAAACATGCCTTTATAGAAAATTCATCATCATCGATCTAATTAATCGCTGTGATGTTCCATTGAAAATAAAACTTGTTACGACACACTTATATTGGGTACTTTCCCTTTTCGGTAAAATACTTCGAGAAAAAGAAGAACACTAGATTTAACAATTACGAAGTACTAATGGCAAATGACCTAATTTATACAAATTACACAAATCACCACTGATAATTTTACATCTAGGCATGAATTCATACTGAGCAAATTCACAAGAGATGAGGTGACTTGGTCCAGTTCTGATCAATCCGAATATATATAGTCCGCTAAAACTCCACTAACGTTTCAAGTTTATATAAGCTGGAGTAAACAAAAGCTTGACTGCTGATGATCCACAGGTGAACCGGCAATGATCTACGGTGTTCATATCCCCACGACGAATCCCAAAAGCTTACAAATTTCCGTAACTGTAATTGATAGGAGAGTAATTCCAACAAGTGCAATAATAATAAAGATGTAAACAGGTTTCCGAATGTCCTTTGAGAATTCCACATAACAACAGATGAAAATATCAGATGATAATTGGGCCTAGGATTCCATCACCGATCCCACAATAGCCTATACGCTCACCTACCAGCATACCGTCCCGGCACTGACCGGCGTTATCAATTTTTCACGAGAAGATCAACAAAACAAAAACAAACTCCCTTCAGCTGGGGAACTCTGCAACTCCTTTTCAACTCAAAAATCCTTTTTCGCGATCCCTTCTAGTACATTCCAGATTTGGCTGTAGCCAATTATATCTCATCACCGGGCCAGTCAAAACGTTTTGTCAACCAAAACTCCTCGCATCATCTATTCAGCTCGCCTCCCCATAATACTCTAAATCATTCTCGCCTCACACACTGAGGTCAATGATCTGGGGTAACTTTTTGACATACTTTTAGAAACAAAATTCCTTTGACTAAAACAAATTAAATAGCATTTCTCTACACATTCTGAAAATAAAACTTACCGTATAATACCTTATAGGCCATTATCACACCACCCCCTTAGGGAAAATAAAGCTTTGCCATAGGAAAGCTTTCTTTTTTTCCCCCTTTTTTTTCAGTATTATTCGCGGTTGCATGTTCGGCGCTCCATACACCGCAGCCGAAACGAAATGCATGAGAAAAATACCGCGACCGCGACTCAGGGCCGAAAAGACCCGGGTCGAAATGATTCGGGCCTAAAGGACCCGGGACTGAATCGTCTCAGGGCCGAAGCGACCACCCCACCGGCTAGTTCATTACAGCTGAGACAACTAGTACTTGTATATAGTTGTCTCAGATTCACGCATGTGCAGTTCAATAATTAACTACGAATTTCTTTACTGTGCATTCTTATGACTATGAGCAAAAATTCATGATTCGCATAAAACATTTTGTGCCAGTGGATTGTGACATTAAAACGGACTCTCCATGGTATCTACACAAGAGAAAATGTGTAATAAACAATAGAAACGCTATCACGCTCTTGTATTAGGCCTACTCTTAAAGATGAAAAACTTAGATATATATTAATATTTAAAAAGTTGCAAAAAATATGGAAGGATTAGATCGTTGGAATTATCAAATTTCATTGACGTTTGATCAAGTTCTGTCTGAGCCCTAAAAAAAATTAAAAAAATCCTTAAACAGCATTTAGTACAGAACAGCATACATTACTGGGGAAATGACAATTTAGTCGAAGCAACAGCCTAATGGGTTTTAAATGTTATCATGATTTTTAAAATACATAACTGACGCCGACATTATTATTTTAAAAATTACTTTCATAATTCTGTGAAATCTTTTCAATAGCACCGATAAAACATGCCACCGTAATATTTAGAAGAATAGAAACATTTTTGTGTTCTTCTTTTCCCTGCTTTAATCTTTATTTAATAATTTTAATAATGTAATTATATAATAGGCCTATAATAAAAATGAAACAATGTGTAACAAGAAATCACGAAATTCACCTGAAGAAGTGCACAGTGTGTGCACGATAGCTAGATGTCAAATAAACTAGTCTTTAAAATACTAAATGTTTTTTGAGTTTTATTTTCCATTACAACAGACTAGTAAGTCTCATCTAGGCCTATTTCTAAGAAATTAAGTTACAGGCGAACAAATAATTACAATGTATTAGGTCCTACAAAATTAAGAACTCAATTGTGCCAAAAAAAAAAGGACATCAATACATCACAAAACGCTACAAGCAACAGAGTGGCAGGGGATTCTCCCCACACCCTCGGGCCCCTTCACAACCCCCAGTACTTCAGCGCCTGGCTTGGGGGCTTTGGCCCCTTTGTTACGCCACTGATACTTTGTAGTTCCGCATTTGCAATTTTCGCACCCCCGATGGGTACCACCCTACGGCCCTGCTTTTCGAGGCTACTTTTTGTAAACTGAAGAGAAGAATTCAATTCAAGATGTGCTTCTTCTCGAGATTAAGCCCATTGTGCTTCTATTCGAGATTTACGGTACTAATAAAGTACAGTATGTGAAAATCGATAAACCGTCGCTCGGATGACTTCCTTTTCACAAACTCGATCACGTTTACGACGACTCAATTCTAGCGCATGCGTGAAAACTTAATTTGGGGACCGGCGGCTCAGGGTTAGCACAGCGGGTTAACTAAAGATCCAAATGCTTCGCTGCTTTTAACCACAACTTTTAAAAATTATGCTAAGGGCCTAGATAAAAAAATATATATATACATATAGGGCTATTTTTTAAAATTTTCAATCGATTTCAAATCAATAATTAAAAAGAAAAAAAAGGAGTCAAAAGTTAAAGTATCCTTTATTAATTCAATATTGGAAATTAAATTTTGATTAACAATAACAAAGTAGCAATAAGTGCCTTTTAAATTTTTTTGTATGCTACTATATTGTCATTGACCTTAAATTTTATAACTTCAAATATAAAATTATACGTTTAAAATACCCTTTCTTATGTGTCCAGATTTATATTTTTTATCTTGATAACATCTGTATTATTCACTGTATTTTAAATAACAAATGCCGAAATCAAGGAGACAAGCCTGTAAACTGATTCCGGAAACAACTTAAAACTTAAGATAACAATAATATCTTCATCATAAAAAAATTAAGAATAATAATAATGAAAGTAATGATCTTGAGGATGACACCATGAAGGAGGCGAAACGTCGATCCCTTCCCAGGAGTCGAAAGTACGGAAGCTTAAAGTGACCTTCCGCGTTTCCGAGTTTCCAAGATAATTATCATGGAAACATGGAATAAATACTTATTAGGACGTCTTTCCGAGATAATTTATCTCGGAAAGACGGATTTCCGAGATAAGTCTCTTATACACATCT
>NW_022747029.1:463530-487919 GCF_011630105.1 Anneissia japonica | reverse complement strand
TTGTTCTGTATGCACGCATCAATATCTGCTTATTAAAACGCGTGAAAAATAAGCCTACGTTAATTTTTAATGTATAAAAATTAATTTCGTTTTTTTTTGTGCCCAAATTTGTTTACAAAAACGTAATGCAATAATAGCATATTGACTACTATTGTATATTTTCGGAAAATATGTCAGCCGCTCCAAATCTCTTTCCTATTCTTCCTTCTTCCTTTATTCTTTCACAATTTTGCGTTTTAATCATATTTTTCATAATTTTATACACTCATATATATATAGTAAATTGTTTAGGCCTAGACTAGGCTATACCTCGGCTTGGCTATTACTATATTATTTAAATATACAATTTTGATAAATAAGATTATTTTAACATTGGAAATTTAAATGTAAATATAATGATGTTAACGAATAAATAACATTAATTAAAACGTGTACATAGTATCACTACTACAATTTTTTTAATTTTATAATCAATTTTATATAGCCGGGGTTAGTATTGACCTAGGCTACTATGGCTAACGACAGGTACGCTTTCTCCAATAAAGGCCTTTTCTATGAATGGATTGACCTGCTGTACGAAACACGAACTCCTGAAGACCGAACCCAGTACCGTTACGATTTTAATCGTGCAGGAAATATCCTCAAAATGTATCTTGGAAAGACGTCTTTCCAAGATAACGTATCTTGGAATTCCGTCTTTCCAAGATAATTTATCTTGGAAATCCATCTTTCCAAGATAGGTTATCTTGGAATTCCCGGTCTTTCCAAGATACGTTATCTTTGAATTCCGTCTTTCTAAGATACTTATCTTGGAATTCCGTCTTTCCAAGATCAATTATCTTGGAATTCCGTCTTTCCAAGATACGTTATCTTGGAATTCCGTCTTTCCAAAATACGTTATCTCGGAAAGACGTCTTTCCGAGATAAATTATCTGTCAGCCGCTCCAAATCTCTTTCCTATTCTTCCTTCTTCCTTTATTCTTTCACAATTTTGCGTTTTAATCATATTTTTCATAATTTTATACACTCATATATATAGTAAATTGTTTAGGCCTAGACTAGGCTATACCTCGGTTTGGCTATTACTATATTATTTAAATATACAATTTTGATAAATAAGATTATTTTAACATTGGAAATTTAAATGTAAATATAATGATGTTAACGAATAAATAACATTAATTAAAACGTGTACATAGTATCACTACTACAATAATTAACTACGTCTTAATAAGTGTTTATTCCATGTTTCCAAGATAATTATCTTTGAAACTCGGAAACTCGGAAGGTCACTTTAAGCTTCCGTACGAAAGAGAGATAGGCTAGGTCTATTATAGGCTTTTGTATTTGAGTATTATAGATTGTTTTAAGTGACGCCTAAACATGGATATTGGGATTAAATTTCTAGTGCAAGTAGGTAAGGTCAACCAGAATCATTGGACCATAAAAGAAGATGGTATTGATCTTTGTTTTAAGTTGAAACTTCGGGACATGAAAGGATTCAGATTGTCGAGTTTGATATGAGTGGATTTGAGTATTAAAAGTAAAGATCGGCAATATTAGATGGGAGATCCCCAGATTTAGCTTGAAACATAAATACCCCAACACAGAAATAATACTTTAATTCTAAGAATATCTTGTGCTGTTAATAGGCCTACGGCGCCAGTGGGAAGGAAATTTCCAAATAAAAATCATGTAGTGTGGTTGAAGCTATTAATAAAAGAGTATTAATCTATCTATATTCTTTTGGTGGAAGCCAATAATGGGGTAGCAGGTCAAAACCTGTTATTAGGACTGTTATTATTTTTATTATTATTAATAATACTATTAATGTTTTTTTCGCGTTCTTTACTTCTCCAACATAGATGTTTTTAGCCTCATTTTGTCTGTATTTTAACTTTTTTATTTATTGCCGTTTTGACTTTTTGCCGTTTTGGTCCATTGCCGTTCTGGTCAAAAACTATTTCCGTTTTGGTTTTTTGTCGTTTTGGACACTGGATGCCGTTTTGACTTATTGCCGTTTTGGTTTATTGCCGTTTTTGATAGTGGTTACTTTGTCTTTGCATGATGTACTATTTTATCAATAATTAAAAGGCCTTATAAATCATTCGATGTCTTCATGGGCGTCGATCAGTGGGGGAGAGGGGGACTCATCCCCCACTGTTCAAGGTAGGAGTGGGGGGGGGGGACATCATATCAATTCCCCCTCCCCACTTTTCATCAATCTTATTAAAACCCCACTTTTCAAAGCGAATGGAAAGAATAACAATTACGCATGACTGTCTTGAATTTTGTCTGTTCACTTTTCCAAGTGTGGTCCGTTTCCGGATCAAAACCGAGTAAAAACGCAATTTGTTTGTAGCCTACATTTCGTAACCATCTCAGTAACCACTACATCGATTTTTGGATGTACAGGAAAGGTTATCAGAGGCTAAATTTATTGTGAAAACAATGTAGGCCTACTGTACGTTGTTAAAATTGGAAGCGTGTAAACTTATTAGGCCAATATTTTTACAAACTCAAAAGTGCACAATTTTCCACTAATAAACGGTTTATTCCTTTTGTGTATTACTATGACCCGTACTAGTGTTTAATTGTCTGCATAGGCCTACATACGTTCCTGTTTTCCTAATTTCAAAAAAAATTAGAGTTAGTCAATTGAATTTTATATAGCCGTTATCAACAATAATTACAGCCTTTTACACGGACAGGTCTATCTATTTCTATTTATTTAATTAGGCCTAGTGATACCATTTAAGTGGGCCGAGCCGACCCAAGCCTTCCTTAAATTTTTCAAAAAAAAAAAAAAAAAAAAAAAAAAAAAAAAGAAAAAAAACTCGGAAAATTATAATTAGAATTCTGAGAGTGCCATCTCCGGCCATCTAGGTTGCCATAATCATAAATTTTCTTACCTCAGCTCCAACCTTGGTTGGGCTCCATCCATCTGTAGTCCCTCCATGGGCCTGCTCAAATCAGGGAGATGATTTTTACATCTCCCTGCTCAAATCAATTAAACAACTTATAAAAGGCTATAGGCGCCAGAGTTTCCGGGGGCTCTAAACATCTGACAGCACAAGTCCAAGACACAGGAGGAACTCAAGCAGGTGATCAACTTTCAAGAAACAATTTACAGTTAAACTTGCCTAAAGTCTGTCTCTTATACACATCTAGATGTGTATAAGAGACAGCCCTTGCGACTAGTCTTTAACATTTTTGCAATTAATCCTTTTTTTTTTTTTACAAAAAAAAAAGGTATAATAAATATAACTGATGATGACGAGGTGTTGGTCCCAATTGCCTTGTTATAATATTTGAATATTTTGACGCACGTTTTGTAGGCAATTTGCCATTGATTACAATTCAACACCATAACTAAACACAAAGACTCATTTCAAATGACGTCAGAAAACCGCTATAGGAGAGGAGATACGCATACTCGCGCCTGCTTCATCTCTCATCGTTCTAGCTATTCCTATCGATCAGAAAATAAATGATATTTGCATACGGTACGACAGAATGGCTAGCTATGGCAAAATATTCGGTGCAAAGTAGACGATCGGCTTGATTGTCGCTTGCTTTTGCTGCACACAGCGCTTGATGAACATATGTCGATTGAACTAGCGTTACACAGACCCAGCCTAGACTACTAGGTTGTCTACAGATTGTTATTTTTTTCTTTTTAAGAAACGATTACCAAGACATTTATGAATTTAGGCCTAGGCCTATATTCATCAAAATTAGGATTGTTTACAACAACTCCTCAAGAATAACGGATACCCAAGAATAAGGTCAGTGATGATTAAACAGTAATCTGTTTAAACTGAAATAAAATTGATTTATGTGAGATGGTGTGCATCTTCAAAATAATATTCCTAGGCTTGGCACAGTCAGGCTTTGCCCTCCCTATGCATGCCTCATACTACTATAATACCCTAGGCCTAGGTTAGACGGGGTTAGTTAGACTTATGGACGAATTCATTACCAAGTCAATAGGCCTAGGCTAGCTTCAGACTAAACATGCTAGGCATTAGGACTGGAAGGACTACGTCTAGCCTAGTCAGAGCCTAGGCCTGGGCAAGGTATAATATCAAGAAGGTGGCAACAACAGTATATTAACAGGGGTCCCAAGTTCAAAGAAATACCTTCTGCGAGATCTGGTTAAATGAGCCATAACAAGGCCTTATTTTAAAGGCCCCAATTTTATTTTGCTGCGTTCGACATGGTGTCGGCGCTGACTTCCGTGAGACAATTATTAATAAATAAAGTTAGTAAAAACATGGGTGTCTATAAAGCGAAGACCGAAGACCCAAAAACGAAGACACCTATTTTTTCTCTTTTACTTTGATAATGTAATAGTACACCAGGCAGTCACGAAATCAAATTATGACATTTTTTGGGTGTCTGTTTGTGAAATTTTCAAGGGTCTTCATTTTATAGACACCCTATGTGTGCCTACAAAACAAAGACTGAAAACCCGAAAAACGAAGACCTCTAATTATTTCTCAGTTATCTTATTGAACAATGAAAGTATTTCAAAGTCATCATAAAACAGTTGCCGAGTACCTATTTCATTATTTCATCACGATTGAGAGAAAAAAATGTGGGTCTTCGTTTTACGGGTCTTCCTTTTGTAGACCATATAGGGTGTCTTTAAAATGAAGACCCTTTAATTATCTCATCCATCCTGTATGTTGGTGTCACTACCAAATGACCAATGCTGCACATATGCATCACTATACAGCATTCCTACTGTTTATTTTAACATGAAACAAGTTTATGAATAAAATTTTACAAGGTTTTTGTAGGCAAAATATGCGTACTGCTAGGCCAAGCCTTACTTTCGTGTAGAGAGTGGCAACACCAAGACGCGCTCTGCCACCAGCTGTGGACGTACAACAAATACTGGAACTGGAATAAAGAGTAAATCATTAAATTTACTCGGATTCAGGCAATAATGTGCTAAAAAGACGAATACTATATATATCGTTACATAGCATGAAGTGATTTAAAAACATTTTTTTTTATCATGATTGAGAGAAAAAATGTGGGTCTTCGTTTTTCTGGTCTTGGTCTTAAGACCCTTAAGTATTTCTTGATATTCCTCATTTTATTCCAAATAAATAATATAATAGGTACTTGGCAACTGTTTTATTTTCTTTCAGTAAGATATCAGTAATTGAGAAATAATTGGTGGTCTTCGTTTTTTGGGTCTGCGGTCTTCGTTATGTAGACACCCAAACGAAAACCCTTGAAAATTTCACAAACAGACGCCCAAAAAATTACGTAATTTTGATTTTGTGACTGCCTGGTGTATTACTAAAATAAAAGAGAAGAAATAGGGGCTTTGTTATCTGTTTTATAGACACCCGTAAAAACATGCAAATATTAGGAATTTGCAGGAGATGGGTTATTTTTTGGTGTTTGCTTGTGGGAGTGCGGGTAGCCGTCCCGACTTCCAGGAGACTTCTGGGAGATTGGACCCTTTATAATTAATATAATAATTATTCCACTTTACTTTTAGAAAGATTTGATTTGGACAGTTTTAATTAAAAATTATAATTTATACAATAATAATACTACTAAATTATTTATTATTATTATTATTATTATTATTATTATTATTATTATTATTTTATTATTATATGTCAGTATTGTGCTGTGGTTAGGGATTTTCTTAACATCTCCAAGCCTACTCACACTTAGGCAAGGGAGAGAGTCTCAATATTCATAACGTTAATTTTTCATAGGATTTTTCTAGTCATAAATTTAGTTTACTGTACAGGGGTAGATGCTGAGATGTCCGAAAGGGGTGGGCCAAAAGTGGGGGGGCCAATGAAGATAACACCACACTAGGGTGTCTGGGGGAATTCCCCGCAAAATTTTTGTTCTCTAGACGCATGAAAATAACCTCTGAGGGTGATCCATTTTTTCTTTTTCTTTTCTTTTTTTTTTCTTTTTTTTAACTTTTTAAAATAGGGATCCGGGCCGCGCGCCTCCTAAATCCTGACCTGCTGTACCCTATAAAATAGAGTCGGTAGTCATAATCACGAAAAACGTTTTGGTTTAAAAAAAAATAAGGACAACTATTCATAAGGTTCACTTGTCATAATCAAGAAAATGGTTTACTAATCTTAATATAACAAAGGACCGCTATTCATAAGGTTCGCTAGTCATAATAAATAAGGGGGTTCACTAGTCGTCATTGAAGGAAATGTTCGCTATTCATAATTGAACAGAAGGCTAGTCTTAATCAATAGAAAGGTTCATTAGCCATATAAATGACCGTTATTCATAAGATTCACTACTCATAATCAATAAGATAATAATAAAATATAGATTTCCTAGTTATAATTTTGAAACGTGTTTGCTAGAGTCATAAAATAAGGGGAAATGTTAGTCATAATCCTGCATTTTTTCCATTTCACCCCCAACCCATTCACTCTGTCTTAAATTTCCTCCCACAACCTTCATATTTGTCATTCCTTCCTAATCGTCTGTATTTTAGGAGAGATGAGGTGGGGGAATAATGGATGTAAGAGATGTCAAATAGGGAAATGTAGGATAGTATGGAGTGGAAGTGGTGTGTGCAGCAAACAAGCAGGGAGAGGGATGGTAGAATTAGGATGCAAATGGAGACAATGGGGAGTTTTCCATAATGGCAGACATATCCCTTTTCAACTGAGCTCCAGCGCATTAATTCCCTTTTGGTACCTCCTTTTAACTTCTTCCACTCCTGCTTTTAATTAATTAATGCTTTGCAATATATCATCATTATTGCTTCCCTTTCATACACACTTTCACTGCACTCTCATTTCACGTTTTCACTGGACCCTCCCTGCTTTTTCTTCTTTTTCCTCCCACACCTACCGTATGGATCACATTCTAAATTTCTCCCTCAGCCCTCTCACTAAGATTTTTGGAAAGAGTGGTGGAATTCCAGAAAATTTTTTGCTAAAAATTTAAAAAGGGTGTTGCAGACACTACAGTATGCGGCGTAACCCTGTCCCATACTTCATTTTACTTGATACCTTAAATTTAATTTAAATGCAAACAGTATGTACAATTAAATTATGAATAAATGAAACAATTAATCAAAAGTAATATACCTACATTGATGTGGATAGATTAGTAACACCCTGGGGAGGGCCTCCCAAGAAAAAAATGCCAAAAAAGTTCCATTTTGTTTCAATCTCCACTAGGGGTGTGTCTAGCCATGGAGCTGTAAAATTAAATGTTAGGCCTTTAAATTTGTAATCATGGTCTAGTAAATGTTGTGTTGTTTTATTATTATTATTATTATTATTATTATTATTATTATTATTATTAAATGTTTTTCTAACCAACACACTCTCGTGAGTAAGAGGGTTATAGAAGTTAAATATTTTACACAGTCCTTTATGATATTATGATAATATTTTTCTGAGTATATGTGTAGCACCCATTTAGGCAATCTTCTAATATAATTCTCCGAGGTTTCCTGGTATTTTGTCGATATTTTTTATTATTCCAAGTGCTCCCATAATACTGTTACTGGTTTGTGCTGTTTAAGTGCCACATTTTAGTGATTTCAATTTCCAGATCTTTGTATTTTCCGATCTTATCGTATTCTTTGGCGGAGATGTTGGTTTCACGGGGTACTGCCATGTCGATGATCATACATGTTCCTGCTTTTCGATCTTTGATTGTCAGGCTTACTTGCTTTGATGGTCCGATCGGTAGGCTTTATGGATTGTAAAATCCCAAAGGATTGTCACATCCTTGGCACTTCAAGACGTTGGTGATTGTACCATTTTTCGGCTACCTTGATCTTATAGTGTTTGCATACATTCCAATGTACAGTATGTACTGACCTAGCCGATCATGCCGTACAGTACCTAGTACTCTTTAAGCGCTAAGACCGGACAACAGGCAATAAGATGATTTACAGTTGTCTTATCTGATCTCTTGCAGATGCGGCAGAGAGGGTCAGTACCGTCTCTCATTATATTTTAGCTTTGTATGCATTCGTCGAAAGACTTTGGTCCTGTGCGGCTATAAAGACCTTCAGTTTCTGCTTTTTTGGTTGGATCATGGAGGTAGAGCCCAATCACACTTAATTAATAGGCAGGCCTAGGGTCGGCCCAGGGTCGCCTTAAATACGTTCAGACTTCTCCTTTGGGTCGGGTCGATGAATTGCAGGACAGGAAGTTTGAGGCGATAGCATTTCATGATGGTGAAACGGTAAATCCCAACCAAGCATAAACACATGGAATTCGCGCAAAACATGGACCTAATTTCAATTAATTATTGTCCTATACGTTTTCGATTTTTTAAGCGTAGCATTTTGCTTCATGAATGGTGAAGATAATTATTATAACAACCAAGACAAATATATAGCAGCTCGACTTTTCTCCGTGCAAAACCAGACTTAGGCGATTTTGAAAGTCCATACCTGTATAATATTACTGTAACTGTAGCATAGGCCTATGTAAAACTGAAGGTTGCTGTCACTGTTTGGCATCTATAGACACAGATTGTGAAAATAGTAGCATCGATCGCCTATTTGGCAATAATAAGTATTTTCATATTTGATTCATTCACAAACATTTTTGACACTTGCTTTTTAGAACCCACTTTGCTCATAACAATAACAAACGATTATTTTTTTTTCGGTCCTCTGGGTCACGTGAGTAGCTTCACGAATGTGAGGATGATGTTCACAGAAAGAATGATACTGCTATACAATGTTACGATTTTAGAATATAAACTTGTGAAATTAATGTGTGCTATACAAAAAAACGGGTTTTCTTGAGCTTGTAATATATATTTTTTTTACTGGAATTCAACTGTAGAAAAGAAAGTTTGCAGCATACGTCATCTGCCAAACTACCCATAAGCTTCGTATCACATGGTATTTTCCCGTTCTATTATTATGTTTACAACATGGTGCGTGATGTTGCATGCTTATGCTTCGCACGGAGGCTGTGAGTAGTAATGAGTTAGGCAAGGAAACCTTTTACAACTTTTATTCAACAACTATAGTTCAACTGAATACAAAAATTTTACTCTACGGTTTCCTTAACAATTTATTTCTCAATGGGGAAGTCAGTTCAAATGAATATTGTGGTAGATAAGATGTCGAAATTGACTGCAATCGGAGCGAACTTAGGCCGCCTCAGGTTCGGCTTATGGCTCAGGTTCGGGCCCATTTCCCGCATTGGGGGACCTGAGCCGACTCAAAAGTCGGACTAAATTTAGGTCGGCTTAGGGCTGGCTTAACATTTATTGAATGTTCACACTTAAAAAATGCCGGACCTGAGGCAGCCCTGGGCCGACGTAACTCTTAAGTGTGATTGGGCTCATAGTGAACTGGAGAAACAACATGAATTCAGTCCTTTGATGATCATACCGAACACGCTGATAAGAATCTGTGGTCACACAACGTATAGTTGGTATCAATTTTGTATAAACATGCAGTGCGAGTAACGCTCGGTAATAGCATAGTATTTCACTATAGTACCTCCATGGTAATAGGAAAACGTGTCACTTCCTCGGAGTGTTTGTGCTGTAAAGCACATACCGCAAAACCTGGAACTGAAGCCCTGGGCTTCTTTTTTTGCAAACTTTGGATGGGATTTTTTTTCGAGATGGGCTTCTTTTTGAGGCTACTTTTGCAAAGTATTAAAAGAGGGGGATTCTTTTCAAAATAAATTCTGTAAATTTTGTGAATTACTACTAAAAACAATAATTAGGGTGACTGTAACATCAATCTACAGTATATCATTGAGAGTATAATCTTAATCTTGAGAAGAAGCCCATCTCGAAGTTAAGCCCATGCTATCTTAAGGCTACTTTCGGCATTAATTCACCTAAAATACTGTTAACAACCAAGTGTGTTTTTAATTTATTTTGTTTCTTTGAGATTCATGTACTGTGGATGTACTGTACTCGAAAAGAAGCCCATGCTATCTTGTTTCGAGATGGGCTTCTTTTCATGACTTTTGCAAACTAAGAGGGGGCTTCACTTCGAGATGGGCTTCTACTCGAGATTAAGCCCATTGGGCATCAATTCAATGTTTTACGGTATTTGATGTTGAATAATGTTGGTTGGAATGCCAGTAACTGTACCAAATTGATTGGAAATTTGAGATTAAGTGTTTTGTCATTGGTTTAATAGCTAATGCTCCAAAAGATAGCCCCAAACATTGAGATTTGTCGAAAAATGCTAGACCAAGGCCATGTGTACGGCCTAGTATTTACTGTAGGTATGCACCAGCCTCTTTGATCTGCAAAATTCTCCATACCATAGCATAGTAATACTAATTTTATTTTGATTTGTGGGGAGGTAGGGATGAATTCAGTATCCCAACTACTGTAACTGTAATGTTGTGCCTGCCTCTTTTGGGGGAAGGGGGTAACAGTTTTACAATTGCCAACTGCTACTTTCGGGCACCTAGAGAGGTATAATATTTTCAAAATTTTGTCACCACAGGCCCAACTATGGTGGGACTAAGGTGGGTATGAACTCTAGTTCGCACTAACTTTTTAAATTTTTAAATGTTTTCATTTTCAAAAAAATTTTTTAGACACAAAATTTAAAAATTTTGTGTCTGCCAATGTACTGTACAGAATGGGGAGTGGTAGAGGATCTCCAGGTTTGCCTGCAGCTTTTCCAGACATCTGGATGTGCTGTATTTCCAAAATTTATATATAGATACTATATTCCCATGCTAACTATAAATTGTGTACCCCTGCCCTTTAAGGGAGTGGTAACGGCTCTACAGGTTGCCAGCATCTATTTTTGGGCATCCTGGTGCTGAAAAAGTTATTCACCAGCCGTGGTGGGATGGGGTGGATATGTTGCAAAGGTAAGCCAAACTCATCACAAAAATCAATTTTTAGTTATTAATACAGCGTTAAACAATAAAGTGAGAGCCGTGAAATTGTAAAAGAATCATTTAAATCCAACATTTCCTTATAAGGTGACAAGCAATACAGCTGTATATTATTAAGAATAATATTTGAGAAATCAGCCTTCAAAGTTCATGATTTCGGGCGATTCTCAGGCAGACATTAACATATATAAAGGTTAGTTTAGTGCAATAATACAGATTTAAAAAATCTTGACATTCCAGCATGTTTTGATCATTATCTCTGAAACACGATTTGCGACGAGTGACTGGCTTGGCAGGTTTGCAGTTTAACAACTATTGTTAAGCGCCCCCCCCCCCAGCCCCCCACCCCCCCCCCCCCTGATGATTTGCACTATTAAGCGGACTGCATAAAACTTTTTGTGCCAGTGGGTTGCAACATTAAACGTACTCTGGTATCTACACAGGAAAAATATGTGCAATAAACACTAGAAACGTTATCACGGTCTTTTTATTATTTTTAAACTTTGATGAAAATCTTGGTTAATGCTCAGATAAAAAGTGCTTTTGAATATTTAAAAACTTGGGAAAAATATGGAAAAAGGGGAAGATCATTAGAATTAACAAATTTCATTGACGTTTGCCTCAAGCTCTGAGCAAACAAAAAAAATCCTTTAACAGCATTCTTCCGAACAGTACAGAACATAGCATGCAGTACTGGGGAAATACATTCAAAGCAACAGCCTAATATGTGAATTAATGGATTTTAAATGTTATGATTTTAAAATACATCAAATGATACCGACATTAATTTTTTAATTACTTTTCATAATTCTGTGTAATCTTTTCAATAATACCACATGCAACAGTAAGAGTACACACATTTCTTTGTTCTTCTTTTGATTGAATGATTTAAGCTTTATTTAATAATTTGTTTTATGTAATATAATTAAAATGAAAAAATGTGTAATAAGAAATTATGTTACAGACGAACAAAGTATTATCTTGTTTTACAATATATTACGCTTATTTTGTCAAATGGTACAAAATTTAAAAATCAATTGTGCCGAAAAAGACATTAAAATACATTCACAAAACGCTACAAACACTGTAGAGGCTGTGGCTTCATCCCCCACACCCCCACAGGTTGCCCTTTGCAGACCCTTGGCCCCCAGCGCCTTTTTCGGAAGTCTTCATCCCCATTTTTGGGCCACTGATCTTTTGTAGTTCCGCATTTTCGAAACACCCCCTCCCCTCCAAATGGGAAGTACCCTATGCCTGCAAGCCCAACCGCTGATCTCTTTGTACGCCGCCTGTGCTACAGTATGTCAACTCCTGGTTCAATGCTAAGTTTCTTTACCCAGTGAATATTTTAGTGAAAAGTCATCAACCGTTTATAGAAAAAAATATACCCCGATTGAAAATGACGGTTCTAAACAGGCCTGTACAGTACTTGTTTATCCACGGACCATATGGTCTTATGCAATGCTCAAGTTCTGCTTATGTCTGCGCGCAATGCTCGACCTCAAGATAGCTGTAGTTTTCGTATTGAACGAAGATACCACAGTTTGATCAGTTATAATTAATAAATAGTATATTCTGTTTGTTCGTTTGATGAGTTTATTAAAATATACGTCTTTAGATTCAGAGGGCTATAGAGTTATAACTCCGGGGGGGGGGGGGAGCAGTAAACTATGATTTATTCCAACCACATGTAAAATCATCAACATTAAACATGCACAGGGACAGGCCAACCGTTGCCTTAAGTTCCGTAACATAACAATGCTGAACGGTTGTTTGTTCTAAAATATTTAACATCTAAAAACATCTAAATAAAATAGCCCATTTTTACTAGGCTCCTGGGAGGTTTGGCCCACTAGGGCTACTTCGTCAGACACTCTGAGGTACAGCTTTGCTGCAGTAATGTAGTCACCACAGCTCCCACACCAGTAGACATACTGTAATAGTCAATGCTTGAGGAATATTTAATGTTGAGAGTGGGATGGTGCTCAAGATGACATGGGCAGGGCCTCTAACGTTTCCACCTGGTTGATATTCACATGCAACAGATGATGTAACAAATGTAAAGCCAAATGTTAAGAAAATATTAGTTTAATATTAGGCTGAAGGTAGTCATTAGAATTTTGAGAATGCCCAAATTACTCCAGCTTTATTTTTTCTTTCTGTTGTCATCATTTGAAACTTAGATTTGTAAAATTGTTGAGTTATCAATTTCTAGATGACACATAATTTATTTTTTTGGCTTTAACCTTCAGTGTTTAGGCCTACTTCATCAATAGACTCATCGATTATATTGCGCTCAAAAACCATGGTTGGGACTGAATATTAGAAATGATTACTGATGGTCGGAACAGAAATGGCACTCTCAGACATAAATTTGAATACAATTTAAATTTGTGTTCACTTGGCATCAACCCGGGCCCTAGCAGTGACAGCACTTGCTAGGATCCCAGTCGTATGAAGGTGCAGGCACATGGTTCTGGCATTAATTACTGCCATTTTTATCCATGCCCATAATTTTCATATACTAATAGTGTTTTGTCAAGTCGCCATATGCATCTTCGTTAACTGATACCAGTGCATAATAAATGCTTGTTTAATTAAAATTATTATCACTACTACTGTGCTAATCAACAATGTTAATTACTGTAAATTTATAATCATTGATATATTAGGATTTTTAGCAAAACAAAGAGAACAAACATACATATCTTGGAGTGGTATCAAACAGTTTATAAAAATGGGACGTGCGTGAGTGATGGACAGATGAATGTGAGGAGCAGATATCACATTCAATATTGACCAGAACACATCATTCTAAATCATAGAGTAAATATATATTTGACCTAATAAAGATATTATAGCAGAAATATTTTAATAATTTAATGGGTATTTTGTTTTGTTAATGTCGGTCTCTCACAAGGCCTAATAGCCAGCAAGCCATCTGGCCATCTTTTGGATGGCCAACAATTATTTATGACGGCCATGACGACATGGCCTACTCAGCTCATCATAGCCTAGTTGGGCTTGGTCTACCTTTAGCAAATTGTTTATATTCTTTTATCGGATGTTAAACTAAAGCATCATACGTTTAATAACAATGTTTATTGATTAAAATTACGTAGTTCTCATACCGACATTTGGTGGGGATTCCCAAAAAGGTATAGGCTAAACCGTTAATGCATTCTAAAGGTCATAATTTTCTAAATTTTTCTTAAGTAGAGACTAAGAGAGTGGGACACCCCTTCCAAACCCACCCCCGCTCAGGACTACACACCCCTCGGCTGTCGCTACGCGATAAGTTCTTCGTCTCCCGTTTGGACTGCCTATTTCTTTTTTTTTTTTTCCTAAACCCCTGGTCTCTACTTACTAGCTCTCAGTAACTATGTTTTTGCCTGAATAGCCGACAGTCTTTTGATATACATGTGCTTTATATAATATAAAAATGTGTGGTATTTGGTCCATAAGAAGTTACTTAGTAATATGGGCAAAACTATTGTAATCCATATTTTCGTGACTACTTCGTGTATACACAGTAAATACCAATTTTATTTTATTTAAGAATGAATTTCCTGGATAATAGGCCTACCTTTATTTGGATGTGCTAAATCAGTTCTCAAATTTTATAAATTTGTTAAACTTCTCTTCAACGGTAATGCACTTGTCAATTGTATCCTGGTCCCCCGGACCCAGGCCATAGCGGGGCACTAGCCGGGACTGAGCCGGAGATGTACACATAGTTGTGTCCCCGTAGTGCCGGGACGTACCTAAATTTACCCGTAGATGTAACAGGCCTCGGAAGGGCCAGGAATTTTACTCGTTAGAGTAGCCTCGGTTTTGGGTAGTGGTTTCGGGCAGTCAGCACTGTGTGTTTAAATTAAAAATTCGCCTACTGTACTTTAGGCCTACCACCATGGTTTCATTTTTTATAGATCACAGTATAAATTACATAATAAAATTTGAACCTCTAACCACACAACACCGAGGACCGAGGTGGCGGCGCATGTGATGAGTGTGTTGTGTGAAAATTTGTGAAGCGTGAATTTCACCTAATTTGCGTCAAAAATATGCCAGTACATGAGCTAAGGCAAGGAAATCTGTTTCTATTAAAACATGTATTCATTTTCTTATTTAGGCCTAATTTTTGTTTTAATATTGAATAATTAAAGTCTATCAAACTGTTAAATCAATCAATCAGTTATTTTCTTTTTCTATGATCAATCTGTCATACACTCCTTTATTTTTTCCCACTTATCTAAACTTCCGTGGAAATCTGCTTAGTGATACACATGCGTATTGCTTCAATCAAGCAATCTCATCTCCTTGGTCTAGCTCCTGCCTAGCTCTCACGTGCTTCTCCGATTCAGACCTACAGTAGGCTAGACCTTCAAGTAGGTCTTATCCAATCATTTATTAGCGGGGCATTTTACCGGGATTACGGCGGTAAGTGGTGAGGACTTAGCCGGGGATGTACGTTAAAAACGATGCCCCGCATTGCCAGGAGGTTTTTCACATGCATGTAACCATTTTGGAAATTACATCCCTGGCTAAATCACCGCTAGGCCTGGGTCCGGGAGGTGGGGGGGGGGTGGTACTACAGTTGACAAACATGTGCATAATAATGAGATGCAGATTATTGAATATTTCAAAAAATGGGGAAAAAGCGGATTTCATTTCATTTTGTTTTAATCACAAATAGCAGTAAAATTAAAACTGAATTGCATGTGATTTACAATACATTAATATTCCTTAGAAAATTAAGATTAAAAAATTGATTAACAATAAAAATATGAAAAGTAAGATTTGACCCAGTTTACCCTTAAATATTTGAAAAATAGTTCTTTTAAATACAGTATAGTAAAATGTGGGTATGTATCTTCTATTTGAAGTGTTGTTTCGATTAATTAGAGAAATCCTAAATTTTCAATAAAATTTTTATCAGTTTTGGATCATTTGCACTCTGGGATAAAAATTTACATTATCATTGGTCATTTCTGATTGACTAACATTAAATTACACAGTCTAGTTCTAGTGTGCCAGGCCCTGTTATGCAATTGATTGTGACTTCATTACTGTTGCATGATTCAAAAGTGATTAATGTTTTTGCACTTTTTCAGTTGGTCCGTGATCGAAGTATACGTCTAAGAATAATGCCTGAACAAAGTAATGACTACAGAGTTGCAGTTTTTGGAGCTGGTGGTGTTGGCAAGAGCTCTCTTGTACTAAGGTTTGTTAAAGGCACTTTCCGAGAAAGCTACATTCCCACTATTGAAGATACTTATCGTCAAGTTATCAGCTGCAACAAAAATGTGTGTACCTTACAAATAACTGATACAACTGGATCCCACCAGTTTCCTGCCATGCAGAGGTTATCAATTTCAAAAGGACATGCTTTTATTCTTGTGTATTCTATCACAAATAGGCAATCGTTAGAGGAACTTAAACCAATATATAGCACAATTACAGAAATCAAAGGAAATGATCTTGATGGAATTCCCATAATGTTGGTGGGTAATAAATGTGATGACCCTAAAAGAATGGTTACAGTAAATGAGGGCTCAATGCTAGCACGTTCTTGGAATTGTTCATTTTTAGAAACTTCAGCCAAGACAAATTATAATGTCAAGGAACTCTTCCAGAATTTACTTCAGTTGGAAAAAAAACGGACTATGAGCTTACACTTAGAAACCAAAAAAACCAAGTCACAGAAGCGTCGTGAGAAATTGAAAGGCAATTGTACTGTAATGTAAGATGATAAAGTACACACATTCACCTTCATTAATAATACCCACACGCACACACACACACATAACTACAGATAATATAAGATCAGTTGATTTGATGTGGTTCATATCTGTATTATTTCTTGAGACTGAAATAGAACGATAGTTAACCAAAAAGGCGCTTTAACAATATTTTGATATACAATTCTTATAATGAGTGGTAAAGTGGGTATTATTTAATTTATTAAACAGTCCAGGGATTACATCAGCAACAATGTGCCAACACAAATGTGTTCGCAGACCCATGTAACATACAACAGATTACATAGTAAAAAACTTAAAATTCAGATACAACTTCAAATTATAAAAAAAAAAGAATAAAAACCCCTCATTTGGGGCACCCCATTAAGGGGACACTTTTTCGACCATGAAACAAACATAAGTATATCTACAGCCAACCCCTCTTTAGGGGACACTTTTTTGGTCCCAATGGTGTCTCTTTAACAGGAGTTCTACTGTAGTTTTATATTCTTTTTATATTTGAAGAGCACATTCACTACAAAATGTACTGATTTTTAAGAAAGGACTGTGGACAGTCATATTCAATATTCTTGTTGGAAAATCCTAATAATAATTATCAACAGTGTAATAATCTATGCGGATGCTACAATTCTCAGATTTACATTCTGATTTAGAAACGAGATAGATATCGTTCTGCTAACCTGCTCTGACTTAACAGGGTATTGGATTGTGATTCTTGCTGTAGAGTAAGATTGAAATCCTCATGACTCAATTGCTATCAGTTGCTAATCCAATACTTCTACAAAAAATTTCTATTAATCAAAATAGCATCCCTCAGCTGGATGAACTTAATACATAACTTAGAATTAGATTGCAGGGACTTGACATCATTACTGAGCTGGAGGAATCACATTGAGGTGTTAGCAATAAACCTATTATGTTTATGCTGACATACAAAAGTGTTGTCTTTTCCAATTATTTTATTTCTTACTGCAGCTATGTGTCACCCTTAATAAAAAAATTCCTCACACAGCCTTACGTTTTGTCATCCACTCCAACTTAATATTAAATGTTATCTACAGTATTATGTAAACACTTTCCTAAAACGGTTTCTAGTGTGTTGTTTTGGTGAATATAAAAAAATATAAAAATGAATCAAGTTGTCAAAATACGGAATATTGTTTTGCACGTCGGGTATTCTATTGTGTACAAACAGTTAAGTACTGTACATAAAAGGTTCACAGTTGATAAAGGATGGGCTTGCCTGGAATAATTTGTCCTACTCTAGATACCTAAAGTTTTTATTTCAGGTTTCTGCTAACTTGTAGCTCTACCAGGATTTAGCCTGCATATCATTTAGCATGTTGTGTTTGTTTATTTTGCCTTATGGTATTGCGGTATACAGTAAATGTTTTCATTTCGTTGAAGGGCTGCGCTTGATATGATTATAACATCTTGCTACTATTTGAGCACTGTTATTATTTATCCATCTGTTCCTAATGTGTTTTTTTGTGCAATAATTTTAAACACGCAACCAAATTTTTAAAATTGTTAGCACTGATTATGTTTTATTATATTTGTATTTGTTATGGATTGCCATTTTTCAGTACTGTATTAGATATTAAGTAATACAAAACTTGGTTGTAATATTTTTCATTAACAGATACCTTGCAGTATCACTTCGACTTTTGAAGTCCTTTTTGTCATCATCAGAATTGGCTAGACCAGTAACTACTGACTCTTCCCATTTATTATTTTATTATGTTGCGCTTTTATTAATACAATGAAATATGAATCAAAATAAATCCACAACAATCCAACATGTGATTTGAACCTAACCGATACTTAGGCCTACTTGTTTGTATTGGAATTGTAGAGCTATTGAACAACTAGAGTGCTGACTAGGCGACGAAGCATTGCAGAGTTGTGTACAGTATGTGTACTGAACAAGAAGGCTGCTGTAGGAAAACGCATTAATCATTATTTTTAATTATATTATAATTATTACAATAGCCTAGCCAAAATAAGGCCAAGTAGAGAGTCTAATTAAGAAATAAAGTACAGTACTGAAGAATGAAAATTGAAATCGTGTACACTATACCAAATTATCGCAATGCTTAAGCCTCAATATATGGGTAACTATTAATGGTACTAAAAACTTGTAAATTGAGGGCACCATTGAAAACGATGCTTGGGTGTATTTTGATTTGCTGGATAACGGCAGCCATCTTGTTGAGTACACGCACACAGCTCTGTATTGCGAACATCGGATACATTAGATTTGTAGTATTCTTATAACGCTACATTTGCGTTGCTAGCGGGGGGGGGGGGTGATGGGCGGGCATGATCCACTTGACCCCTCATCTGGGAATTCCTGGCGACGCTCCTGTAACACTATGATTGGCATAACACTGATTGGTCCCAAGGACACCCCTATTGAGGGGACACCCCTATTGAGGGGACATTTTTTTCAAGTCCTGAAGTTGTCCCTTTGATTGGGGATCTACTGTATTAATTTTATGTTGAAATAAAGTATTTATTGTTGTTTAAATAAATAGAATGTATACATGCCATACATTTACATATCCATACATTTTATTTGCGTTTTTTTATAAAGATGTATAGTACGCTACATGTTGGGTCCACCAAAATGGATTACTCACATATTACATTAATAAAAATCAGAGATACCGGTTGCAATTATGCAGCAAATCAACTTTTTTTCTTTGATTTTACATATTGTTTGTCTATGCAGCATCTTTGATTTATATATATATATATATTTTATATTGTATTACACACAGTATATACACATACATAGGTATCCTCATGTATGTAATGTAGTTTTAGTGTAGTTAGATTTATATAGTGCTTTATACCGATCGGTCTCAAATGCTATAGATAATAATATAATAATGGTTGACTTATAGAGCGCTTATTATGGAGACCTCTATGCGCTTAACATAAACATAACAAAACAGACAGAGAAAGTACTATACTTAATCTAACCCTAAAGGCAAACTAATCCTACTGTTTAAACTAAGCATGGTTTGGCCAATGACTGAGGAATTCATCCGCACTTTGTTGTGCTATTTTTTTTTTATTGCTACTGGGTGACCGACCATCCATCCTCCCACCCAAAGGCTGCTAAGGCCGTAGATGAGTTGCTAGTTAGTCACCGACAGTGTTCATTAGTCACAGACGTTAATACCGAGGATATTATAACTATACTTAAAAGTATAACATACAGGTCAATTTTTGAACTTTTGAATCCTCTCACTTATAACTATAATAGTGTATCGGCCTTGACAAAGAAAGATTATATCTTCTTAAACAAGAACCTCATGAATTTTATATTACATCACTTTATGAACAAGAATATGTAACGATACATTTTGTGCATTAGTTTCTTGACAGACATTGCTTGGCTTCTCTATTAAGTCAAATATATGCCATACAAATTTAACATTTCACTTAATTTTGGTTTTCTTGTCAGCCGTTGTTCTCAAAACAAATATTTTTGACAAACAGCCTCAAGCATACAAGTGTTGAATACAATTTAATTTCTAACATACAGTAGTACAGTAATCAAACATTTGAATGCTTTTTTTTTTCTTTTGTTTTCATTCTTTTATGTGCATGTTTGGTCTCCATGTCACATGACCTTGTGATTCACAAAGAATAGTATTGGCCAGTGGTTTGAGAACTACTGGGAAATGATGAGATGTTGTGGTGTAAGAATAAGTAGTTTAAAACTTTTTTTGAAATTTTTTCAATTTTGGAATGGAAGAAATGACTTCTGTTATAGTCCAGTCAATCTGTGGGTTGACCTAGAACTAGTGCCAACGCGCCTGGTTTGGCTGAATTGCATTAGCATGCTGGCATCCATCTTATTTTAACCAGTTTTTGTTAGCATAGTAGAATAGTAGAATAGTATTGGCCAGTGGTTTGAGAACTACTGGGAAATGATGAGATGTTGTGGTGTAAGAATAAGTAGTTTAAAACTTTTTTTGAAATTTTTTCAATTTGGAATGGAAGAAATGACTTCTGCTATAGTCCAGTCAATCTGTGGGTTGACCAAGAACTTATGCCAACGCGTCTGGTTTGGCTGAATTGCGTTAGCATGCTGGCATCCATCTTATTTTAACCAGTTTTTGTTAGCAACAATAGGATTTTATACGCTTCAATGCAGCAGTTGTGCGGTGTGGCACAATAATGAATTGGATGTTAAGTCATTAAATATCTTAAAGATAAACAATGTTCCCCTGATTGGATTTTTTTCTCGGACTTTTAGTATGTTATCATGTGTATATTTCAGGAACACTTCCCCAAAAATTTATTTCTGTTGCAGTTAGTTCTAGGTTCATTTTGATTTTGTCAGAAATTGACTAGACTATTATGTTCTTTTGTAATAACTTGTGATTAAACTGGCAAACATGTCAATTATTAAAAATAAATATACTGTAGATCACTGCATATAAACACCTTAGCATATTTTGACTTGTATGTATACAGATGTACATTTTGTATACATAATCTACATGAATTTACTAACATTACATTTGGCTATATTAGCCAGAATAATGATATCAGTTTCACCATTTCTATGTGACAACTTTAGTCAAATTTTATACATCAGTTTACATAGTCATGATTGTTCTTATAAAACTTTTTATTACATTTTTATTTGAACTAATTATTATAATTTAAACTTGGGATACTGTTTTAAAATAACAAATTTAGTATTTTCCAAAAATCGGCACTAAATTTCAATTTTTTTTTTTATTGGAATCAAACTTATAGATTCACAATATTATACATACACATAAATACATTCATTCATGATATTGTTAAAATCCTGCCGGACATGCTTTTTTACACAACTGTCAAAGAACTTTTTCGTTCATACCTGATACGTTTATAACACGGTCCATTTGTTCTTTAAATTCAGCGCTGTTCCTCTCATTTACCTATCATATCTGTCTCTTATACACATCTAGATGTGTATAAGAGACAGGCTTTGACCTCTGTTGGACCCACAGTTTTATAATACAGCAAAAAACTACTACGGAAGATAATTGGCCTACAATTCGTCTACCTCACAATAGTATGTATGTATGTATGTATATATAATAAATGGTATGTATAGGCTTATATTGAGAAAGTGTGAGTATGTATTCATGTGTATAAATTTAATTTAAAAAAATCCTCAAATCTGCAACATATATGTAAAAATACAATACCCTGTATATTGTCAGATAGGAAGAAAACAGAATTAAGACCCCAACACAGTTGAGAAAATTCATTCATCTGAAAGAAAACAGTAGAACAATCAAAATCATCCACCTACCAGACACACATAATTACTGTTATATTTACACTTCTATATGATAAATTTGTCATTGTGTAGATAGTTTTAAAATACTCTTTAATATTATGTTTATATATTCTGTGTGTACATAATACATCATTTTAATGTTACTGTAGAAGGTTTTTAATTCCTCATTTATAAGACGATATGCAAATATGAAGTTAGCCGAATGAGAATCAAAATATAATACTAAACTTGAGGTTAGTGGAGCAGGCCATTATTTTATATGCTACAGATTTGAGATCTTGTAATATATGAGAGTTGTAGTAAATAGAATAAGAGAAATGATTTGGTAAATACATGATTCTCTTCATTGCACATTTTTTTTATTTATAAGATACCCAGTTCTAGAATAAAATATTTTGAATATAAAATTTACTGTTTATATAAATCAATTATATCATGATTATATTGTGCATCTACAAAATTTGATTATATTTCAATTGCTTAAACATCAAATTTGTATTTACAGTAATTTGTATTTTAATCAAGAAATAATAAGGAAGTATGTATGATTATATATATGAATATTAATATACTGTAATATGGTTATAAACAATTTGAAACATTCTGCAAAAAAATCAAACCAGCGAGTATATTTCTTTTTCTATTTATAAGCACAATATCCTATTTTATGTCAGTGAACAAGAGTTATTTGTTCTATATTGGTGTACTGTATTAAACTTCAGGGTGTTACCTCAACTCAAGCTTTATTAGCATTTCATAATACATTTATTTGTTAAAGTTTATCTTGATGATGGTATATATAATTTAATATCTTAAGAAATTGTAATATGTTAGGGTGCAATGTGGTCATAATGATAATGTTATTAAATTTATATTTAAAGCAAGTTTTAATTAGTGATACCATCAATTGATTTAGTTATACTTTCAGAAGTGCAATATCTATATATTGATTTATTTACATATATTTATAGTTGATGTTAAGATGATACAATATACCATTCCTATGTATATTTTAGAATGATATTCAAATTTTTTTAGTGACAATGATTTGAAATACTGTGTTTTAGGAGAGGTGAGAGATTTACATTGCATGTGTTGGTAGAAATTAGCTTGCATGAAAACATGTTTTATAAAAAAATTAACATAACATTTTCGGATACCAACAGCCAGTTTTGTTTAACTGCCGTTGTTCAATGTTGGGGAAAGGTATAATCTGATAAATAAATGACAGTTTATTTATTTACTAAATTGATGTCATTATTGTCTAGTTACTAGAATAGGTTCTAATGTTGGCAAAATACTATTTCGTTACAGTGGTCCTCCAACAATTCAGTTGAAACAGAATTGTAGGAATATGTATAAAGCTGTACTGTCTGTCATGAGCTAAAAAATTGAAAAATTCAATTCCATATTATATAAATTGCCTAATTTGTCTATTTAAATAAGTTTTTAACTCATAATTAAAAATTTGAATGAGAAAAAAATGTTTCCCAACAATTAACGAACAGTTTCCTTTACTGTTTTTGCAAAATCCCTTAAATTGACTTTTCAATTTAAATTGACTTGTTATCAATTTAATGATTTTTGTAGTAGAACATTAATCAGCGAGAAACATTTTGTTTACCCAATCTGTTATGTGGTTGGAAGCTAATGACTTGGTATGTTTAAATGAGCTATTCAAACTTTTTTTCGAGGTTTTCCCATACTTTTTGGAAGACAGTATATCCTTACTAGAATTCAACTGTAAATTGTAGTTGTGAAATATTTTGTGGATTAACCTCTTTATATTGGACAGTTGTGTATTAATTGTAAAGCAATTAAATGAAAATTGCAATACAGTATGTTATTGTTGAGGTTCAATAACTAGTTTCCTCTGATAACTATCTACCAATTGTTCTATTTTTATGGGCATTGCCTTGAATATAATTATTAATTTATATTGGTTCTAAGTTAATAGAACATGTTCAGTTGATAGAATCTAGTGTAGATTTTAAATGTTATAGTTGAAAAACTAATGTGATTAATTGCATTTTTAACTAACACTACAATACAAATTAGCTCAGAGCTAAATTTAGAGAATACATTTTAGATCAGATTTTTTGGTTTTAATATTTCTGTATGTTTTTTTACACTGGAGTTTTTTTATGTATTTTTTACTTTGTAATGGAAAGCACTTTGATCTTCAGGAGAGGCACTAAATAAATGGAGATTTGATTAATTGATAGCGATTCACTTTAAGTAATTTTCATTACAATTGTGTCTAAATTGTGTGTATATTAGATAATATAATAGATTCTTATTTTAACCTATTAAACATAAATTGTCTGTTTATAGGTGTGACAATTATTTGTTATGACAATAAATGAAATAGTACTAATGGTAAAGACTCATGTACTCAGCTTGTAATACATTGTTTATTATGACTACCTATGTCTA
>NW_022747029.1:456893-462568 GCF_011630105.1 Anneissia japonica | reverse complement strand
TGGCGGAATAAAGAGTGGTGGGTGGGGGAGGGAGAGTTACCGGCCCTGAGCTGCCGGCCCGGGGTGCCACAAATTTTTTCGAAATATTTTTTAACTGGAGATAAAAAAAATATATTCACAATTTTTATTTATTTATTCACAATTCCTGTCTGACAGGAGGACTTGAGCTTGTAGGCCTGAGCTGGGGGAAGGGTTTGAGAGGAAGTCCCCCTTCCAAATGAGATTTTTTAAGAATAGGGATCTCTGGATGGCCAAAAATAACACGTCAGACTGTGACAGACGTGTTGGCTTGGCGTGGGCCTATTTTTATATCTTTTTTACTCTGACTGCTCGACGAGCTCTGTCCAATGGGGGGGGGGGGCTTGACCTGTCTGGTGGGGGATTTAAGCCTCTGCTGCCACCCGCTGGCGCCGCCACTGGATGGGAGTGGTGTCTAAAGGAAGGGAGCATAACTCCCGTCGAGAGGAAGTCAAATTGTCAAGGAACACTGCTTTGAAAAAGCAATTCTACCATCTTGGTGCCATTTCCGAGCGTCTATAGGTACCTACTCTTTAAACTTGCTCTCGGGCCACTGACACTTTACTACCATTTCCGAGCGTCTAGAGGTACCTATTCGTTAAACTTGCTCTCGGGCCACTGACACTACGGAGATTTGACCATTGGCGTAACACCTGTGTGTTTTCTGGTGCCAACGTCGAATCTAATGTCCCAGAGAGGCCACCGGGGTCCTCTTACTACCCAGCATTTCACAGATTTCAAAAAATGGTTGATATTTAGGGGTTTTCTGAGCGTCAAAGAATATTATAAAGCTTCAGATGAGGACCTCAATTATGTTTGGAAAATGTAAACTCTTCTTTTCTCTATACGAGGACCACAATTTTTTTTGGAAAATTTAATGTAAACTCTTCTTTTCGTTTGTTCTTTTCCTGTGTTCAGAACTTGATTATAGAGAATCATGAAATAATTATAGCCTTCCAATACGTCAGAACCAGTGACGGATTTAGGTGAGGGGGGGGGGGGGGGGGGGGGGACGCCCCCCCCCCCCCCCCCCCCCCTAAACATTTTTTTCCTCAAAATTATGGAAGAAACTTGAGGGGAAAAAATATTAGGCCTAAATTTTGAGAGTATCATTTACGGCCATAGGCCTAATCATATATAGTGAGTGGTATTGACACCCTATCTGTGAAAACATTTCCCATGGCCCCCTCTATATCGAATTTCTGGGTCCTCCAATGAGAAACACTGGACTTTTTCAGGCCCTTCGCCGTTCACTCCAAACAGGGGGTCTTTGTGGTCTAGCCTTTGCTTGCATTTAATCCAATGACCGTGCCGTCGCACGTCCGACAACATCCTTCATTCTCCTGCTCCTCCTCATCATCATCATCTTCATCATTATTAATTAATAGTAAAGTAGGGAAAAAAACTATGAATTCGGAGTGTATTCATTCATTAATAGACGTCTCAGAATGCAGGAAAATGCACTTTTCGAAGGAGGACTACCATATACCCCTTCCCCCGTCTAAAAGTTGTCTTCCAGCGACAGAATCACAGTGGCGCATATCAGGGGTGCTCGGGTGCCTGATACAACCTCCCCACCCTCCCCCTTTCAGAGGTTGAACAAAATAAAATGAGCTACTGATTGGCAGGAATGCTATTCAGACAACAAAACACTCTTGATGTCTTTTAGAAAACTATCGTAGGTGATACTTTCGTATACCATGGATTATAGAAATACGGACAGGACGCGTCTTTGTCAGGCATTGCATTCATTTTTTTTGTAACCCCCAGGCACAAAAGCGCCGCCCAATGTGTCGATTATCTATTAGCTAAATAGGCCTATTTCTGATGCACAACAATGTTAAAAATAAATCATTTTTCCGGCCGATGGGGATAGAGGAAGACTGATGTTTATCTTGTAAATTGAATTTTCCTCTTACGGCATATAGGCCTAATTAACTGTTGTGTTTTCAAAATTGATGATTTTTAATTTTTTTACTTATAGAGGGCTACAAAGTCAGTATTTATGTTAGGGTCATGCTCGTTAATAAATAAAGTTGAATGAAAATAAAATAAACAGTGGGGTAGGGTGGCGCATTATGATGGGATTGCCATTGACGGCACCCCAGTGGCGGATCCATGCTCCCAGGGCATCCGGGGAGCATGTTCGGGCAGGGACGTAGCCAGGATTTTGAAAAGGGGGGGGGGAGCAGTTGTGGGAATTACGTAGGACCCCGGCGGGGGCAAGAGGGCGAATCGATCCCCCTGAGAAGTAGCGCACCGATCGTTCTTAGGACTGTTTGAGAGGATAAAGTGAAAATTGCATAGACGCGTTATGACGCATTATAAATAAGCGCAAAAATAATTATATAATAAATCAACAGTGGCAGATCCAGGAGTTCGAAAGAGGTGAATCAGGGAGGGACTTTCACAGACCGAGGAACCACCCACCTCAGCCCCGTGCCCACCATGGTTGGGACTGAGGTAAGAAAATTTATGATTAGGGCATCTCTAGATGGCCGGAAATTACACTCTCGCACTTCAATTTGAATATATTTTTCTTTTTTTTTCCTTAAAAAATTGAAGGGTGGGGGTGTGGGGCCTTGAATCCACCTCTGCTCAAAACATTCTTTATCCAGGCCAGATAGTCATAATCACGAAAAATGGACATGAAAAACCAGATCACATCCTAAAAACAAACAGCAGTCACTAAGACATACATCAGGAGCCGACGACTCGATGGAGTTTAATGTCATACTCAGGTAAGGGCACAGATCTGTTTTGAAAGGTGGAGGGGGAGGCCTTTTTATGAGTCGACACCCACCTCAGCCCCACAATGGTTGGAGCTGAGGTTGAAAAATTTGAGGAAATAGTACCTCTAAATGGCCAGAAAGGATACTACATGTATTAGTAAAATTCATCATCATCACATCACCTTAGTCAAAATGAAGCGCCAAAAAAAAATTCTCATGATCTTTTATCAGGGATTTTTGACAACCATAGAGATCTTATTAATGTGTGTGTGTATACCATAGAAAACAAAGTTTAAAAACATTGTGTTTGAGTATGTAATTTACATAGGCCTACTTCAAAAATGTGATTTCACAACCTCAGCCCCACCATGGCTGGGGCTGAGGTGAGAACATTTGAGGAAATAGTAAGGTACCTCTCGAGATGGCCGGAAATGACACTTTTATATAGTAAAATTCATCATCATCACATTAACATTATAGACAAAATGAAACGCCAACAAATTTCTCATGATCTTTTATCAGGGATCTACCGGTACTTATATATCCAGGACAACTTAGGCCTAATTATAGCTTAAGCTTTAATAGGCCTATATACTATAGTATGATCAACAAATCACAACTTTTTTTTTCGCATTTAGCACAATTTTCTTCACTTTTTATTGCTATTAATATTATTATCAATTATTACTATCGTCATCATCATCATTGTTATTATTATTATTATTATTATTATTATTATTATTATTATTATTATTATTACTTATTACTATTAGTAGTAGTATTATTAAACAAACATTTAAAGAAACTTGCAAAAGGATAAAAACGAAATTGAACCACGTAGTATCGCATTTCTATCTTAAAAGACCTGGCCTGAGATTTATGGATTTAAGTTTTTTTTAAATCACGCTTAAGCCTATGTGTGGCCTATATATAACGTGTACTGATGCATATTGACATGTTTAGAATTTTGAAGTATTCACTTTGAGTGATCCCAGGATCGAATTTGTATTGGCTCAAGAAAAGCTTTAAAATTTTAACACTGTGTACAAAGGTGGGGGAGGGGGGAGCCGCGGCTCCCACGGCTCCCCCACCCCCTGGATACGTCCTTGGGTTCGGGGGTCTGTCATTCTGTTGAAAACACTGCTTCGAAAACGTATTTATATATTCTGAAAGTTCCATTTTCGGGAATCAACATAGTGGGGCCGAGGAAAGTGTGGGCATTTTTGGTGGTATCGGTCTCCTCGTCCGGTACGTTTTTCTGGTACTTGCATTGTAAAACTACTAAGTACATAAGTGGTTTTTTTTGTGATCGGAAATTTAACCAAATTTTATTTTTATTCGGAAATCATTATTGGAGGTCGTCGGATCAAAACAACAGTTTGATTGCCAATCATCCTAATAAGCGTAATAGCGGCATTGTGGTCTAAAACCACAATTTGGACCATACTATAAAATTCCCCCGTGAACCCTACCAGGGATATTTTTAATTTTGGGAGTCTGACCGAGGCTCTAGTACTAGTAGTCGGTCCCTTGGTTTGCACCCTCCGTCAGGAACTTCGGCCTCTTGTCGGTATATTTCTGGAGCAACCGCCGACCGCAGTCTAATCCCTGATTGATTTGGGTCTGGTGGTAGGTAGGCTAATACAGCAGCCCGCGTAGCGGCGCTATACGATCTTTGGCAGCCTACCTAACGACAATCTCTCAAATTTAGGCGCCAGTTTTATATTTGTGGTAAAATAGTCGATCGTAGAAGAGTTGGAAAGTAAAGATATGTATATTAAGGAAGTCATTTTAGATGGCTTTAAGTCATATGCTCAAAGAACAGAAGTGAAAGGATTTGACCCGCTTTTTAATGCTATAACAGGATTAAATGGGTCTGGAAAATCAAATATTCTGGATTCTATCTGTTTCCTTCTTGGTATCACTAACTTGACACAGGTAAGTTTTCAGAATGTTCGGTCCGTGACCTCTTCGCGGAGAGTGGCTTGGTTGGCTAGGCCCTAGTTTAGCCAGGCTAGGCTAGCGCGGTAGCCGATCATTTCTGTCGCGTTAGGCCTATAGTACAGTACAAATACTGGTGGTAACCTTTTGCCTAAATTACATAGGCCTAGCCTGGGCTGGGATATGACCGGTTGAGCCGCCGACAAGTTGAGCCGCCGGTAATTTCTATGGAACGCCAAGCGCGTCTCTCAGTGAATGTAGGCTTAGGCCTAGGCCTAGTCGGTTTGCCGATGATGTCATCAGTGAATGAACCCCCCGGATACCAGCTACATATTCATCCCACAGTCTTGTCAGTCGTTGATTTGCTCATATTGCCGTTCGTGATGTATAGGCTAATTGTGTAATTGAAAATTAGAATTTTGATATTTTTATGTAGTACATTTTTATAAAAATATATGAAGTTGTAATGTATAATTGCAAAATCGTATTAAAAATGTAATTTTATGTACAGTACTACATTTTTATAAAAATAAATGAAGTTGTATAATTGCAAAATCGTATTAAAAATGTGTTTATTTTACGTTTGGTTTGCGGCGTATTTCAATTAACTTATTCGTTATTTGTACTACAGTAGAACCTCGTTTTTACGTACCCCAGTTATACGAACCCTCTGTTTTACGTACGCCTCGTATGGACGATGACGTCATCAAAAACCCCGAAAATATTCAAAACAAACGGCCCTTTTGAGAGTAACCATAAGGATAAAAAATATAACAATAAACTATAACAATAAACAAACCATAATGCAACGTATTTTCATTAACCCTTTCACTGCCATCTTCGCATAAATGCGAACACGATCCCTCTGGTGTGAGTGCCGATTTCGCATAAATGCGAATAGGCTCACTGTACAGCCAGTGCCGTTTTCGCATAAATGCGAACGGGTAAACGTCTCCTACAAATCGACCGCTAAACGGCTGTAGC
>NW_022747029.1:452942-456688 GCF_011630105.1 Anneissia japonica | reverse complement strand
GTATTATATTGTGTTGCATTTTAGTAATTGTGGGTTACTTAGGAAAATAATATGTTAGTAAGTTATCTTCAGGATCTGTGAGTTCATTAAAAAAAATGTGTGTGAAAACAAGAAAAAAAAATGCATACTTCTCTGATTAAGAATGGGACAAAATATTTTATTTGGGATCCAATAATTGGTTATAAAAATAATGTATTAAAAATAACATCAGCAACTTTTATTCAGAACTATCCAAATGTCTTTCAAACTCTGTAAAAATAAGCAAAGTCATAGCAAAACATTTTTTAATTATGGAGGAGAAAACATCTTCAGTTTTAAATCAAAAAATGGCTATAAATTGTAGAAGAAATAGCATAGGTATATGTAAAAATCTATGCTGAACAAAGTTTTTTAGATTTATTTTTTCATATTTTCAATAATTTATGAGTTATGTGACAAATAATAACACACTATCAAAATTAGGCTTTAAGCTGACCTTGGTAAATAATCAGCTGGCACACAGCGTATTATGGCAGTGTAATCAGCTGGCACTGTGGTTGGCTTAACACATAAACAGCCGGCAGTGAAAGGGTTAAACAGCAACGTTGATTGAGTCTAATACCGGGTTGTTATAATCTAAAACCACGTGAACTGAGTGAGATGAACAACTACCGATGGTGCTCAAAATTATTGCTTTACTCCTTAGCTTCGTGTGGCAAACCATGGAAGAACTCGTCTGGTCGAATTTTCTACACGAAGCTGAGTAGACATAGTTTCGTACACGAAACGAATTGGTTGGTTCGCCCAGTGCATAGCACATGGTTGCTGTTTCACGTACACGAACGCTAATTGGTTGGCTCGCCCAGTGCAGCGCACATGGGTTTAGTTTGTCTCAACAGCCCCAGATAACACCACATCTCTGTTGTTTAGAATAGGCATGAAGGGGAATTCCCAAGTTATACCTTTGTCGTATAGGAATCTTACAATATGTTCATGTTCTTTATTTTAGTTAAATAAAAGATATAAAGTGATGAATTAATACTGTACACAGACACATGGTTTTATTTGAACACTTTATTATGACATCGTAAAGTGATGAATAAGAACACTAAACACATGGCTTTATTCGTAGGCCTAGGCCTAGAGGCTAGGTCTAGCCTAGGTATCATCGTTCGTTCGTACATACGTTTATTGAGCGTTACGTACGTATAGGTCAAAGGTTACCACAAATTTAACCCAACCTCTATTTTACGAATCCCCCGATTTACGTACGCCCTCTGGTCCCGTACCGTACGTAAAATCGAGGTTCTACTGTATTTTGTTAAATTATTTATTTAAATTATTTATTATATAAGTTTAACAAAGAGTACAAAAATAAAAATATATAAATTATAAAACCATAGTAAATACTGTATAATAACATAGGCCTAACACATTTAAATTTATTGTTTATAGTCATGCAAAATCGTATTAAAAATGAAATAACTTGATTATTTTTTACGTTTAGTTTGCGGCGTATTTCAATTAACTTATTCGTTATTTGTACTATTTTGTTAAATTATTTAATTAAATTATTTATTATATATAATTTAACAAATAGTACAAAAATAAAAAGTATATAAATTACAAAACCATAGTTAATTCTGTATAATAACATAGGCCTAACACATTTAAATTTATTATTTATTATTCATGCAAAATCGTATTAAAAATGTAATAACTTGATTATTTTTTATGTTTGGTTTGCGGCGTATTTCAATTAACTTATTCATTATTTGTACTATTTTGTTAAATTATTTAATTAAATTATATTTATTATATATCATTATATATAATAAATGATAAGAATGTATGGAGTTTTTTTTTTACTATCTGGCAAGCTGACTGAATTAGACATATGACTATAAACAATAAATTTAAATGTGTTAGGCCTATGTTATTATACAGTATTTACTATGGTTTTGTAATTTATATATATTTATTTTTTTACTATTTGTTACACTTATATATAATAAATGATAAGAATGTATGGAGTTTTTTTTTTACTATCTGGCAAGCTGACTGATCAAATACTCACAAAATTTAAATTAAAACGATAGAAAGAACAATTAAATAAATTGAAATATGTCCCAAAAATATTTAATAAATCAGTGCAAAAACCGAGTATTAAATATATTGAAATAATTGAGTAAATAAACTGAAATACATCCCAAACAACAGTACCAAGAACGAATAATTTAATTGAAATACGCCGCAATTAACGCACTACATTCACTGAGAGACGCGCTTGGCGTTCCATAGAAATGACCGGCGGCTCAACTTGTCGGCGGCTCAACCGGTCATAATCCCCTAGGCTAACCCTTTTTGGCAATCAAACAAGTTTTTTTTCTGACGTTCCTAGGCCTATGCATGTGCTCGTTGGATCGTGAGTCGTAGGCTGTAGCTGTACCACATGATAAATACAAAGTTGAATATAAATAAAAAACACCAAAAATAGCACAAAAAACTACTCATTCTCACTCTCAGTATCATAAAAAAAAACTTTATTTGAGGAAAATTGAGCCACTGGTAACGGTTTTATAAACATCTGAAGTTTCTAAGGCTAAGCGCATGAATAGCAAGTTGCATGTTAACAATAATATATTTCTGTCACTTTTTGCCATACAGTACATAGGCCTATATATTTCTGTAGATTTTTGTAAATGCTAAAAAATAGTATACATTTTGATTGTAAAAATACTGCAAATTACATTGGTCATGTAGGCCTAGCCTTAATACACAACTTTGACCCACAATTCTGAAATTGAAATTCGGGGAAAAAAATGAAAATAAATACAGTACCGTCATGAAATATTGCACTTTTACCTGCGCGCAGACTTCGTAGATACATCGTAGCCTGATATAAACAATCTAAGCAAGGCTACGCGAAGCAAACCTATGAAGCAAAAGCATGTTGTTTATTTGTATGTGCAGAAAGACTGCTGTAGCTTATTGGAATAAACAATGTATTTTTTGATAATTTGTGAATGGCAAACACGAGTTTAGACTGTTAATTTAAAGTATGGAACTGTTTTTCAATAAGAAAAACGTACACTTGACTTCATGGGAGTCTCCTCTTCCACTCGCTATCCACGACAGGAACTTGTTTGTACTGCTGTATTATTTTTTTAAATTATAGCCTAGGCCTAGCTTATTTTTCATTTACAATTATTTTACCTCATTTAAAATGTCAAAAAACGATGTCCTCAATGGCAATACACACATGTGTAAAGGTCGTTCATCAAATAATATTTGATATAATCTTGATTTAGTAAGATAAATAATAAATATAAAGGAGAATTAACGTCCGTTGGTTGTAAAATTACCGAATGTCACATGGAAAACCCAATGGAAAATAAAACTTAGCCAGCATTAGACGTCAGAGTGCGCGCCAATCAGAACACAGTAAAGTGTGTTAAAGGTTAACCTCGTGGCAAATGTTGAAAGCTGTGAGCAACAGTGAGTAAAAAACAGAGTAAATGCGGTCTAGCATGACTAGCCTTAATTCGGCAAGGTAGTGATTTCTATACTTCCATTTAGTATTGGATCGCTTTGCAGGTTGTTCTGCTTCAAATTACGGTAAACAATAAACAACGTGATCTGTAGAAATCGTAATAATTTGTACATGATTTGTCATCAGTATTATTTAAAAGAAGAAAATTCCTACTACCAGAAGAATAATATCAGATCAAAATTCTCCGAATTGGAAAGTTTACCAGTATAACTAC